>NW_010267475.1:0-34417 GCF_000690775.1 Eurypyga helias
GCACGGGGAAGGGGTCGGGTGCTGGTGCGGGCCCTGAGGGGCGGCGGGGGGACGAGGAGCGCGGTCGCTCACTAAAACCCACAGCGGACCCTCTCGTGAGAGGAGAACTGATGCTGTTTCCCGGAGAAGGGGGTCGCCCGCGGTGTCCCGCCGCCTGCCGCCCGCGCTCCTCTGGACCCGCGCCTTGAGGAACCGCAGTGTGTGAGGGGCCCAGGGCAGCGTCCTGAACCCCGCTCAGATCTGAAGGAACGAAGAAAGGTTGGATGTAGTCATAAGGGAGGAGGAAAAAACGCCATTTAAACTTATTTTTCTCCCCCAGATAGCGGTACTCTTTATTTATCCAGCGTTTTGTACTTACACCTCTAGTAATACAAAGCACTTCCCCGAAAATCTTACTTCTGCTGGGCTACACCGATGGGCCATTGTCCGTGAGCCTGCGACTCAGTAGCAGCCTATTTCACAAGAAAGAGGAGCAAAGTTTTAAGAGCCCTTGCTCAAGCCTATTTTCCTACTTTTTCAGTGGATACACTTGCTATAGTAGATCATTATTCACTTTGAACTTTAGCTTTGAGGCTTTACATAGCTTCCTCATTAGACCTTCGGTGTTTCATCAGTGAGTCTGGTGACAAAAGCCCAAAGGAAGCAAGACCAACTATTCTCCTCTGTAACAGAACAAGGGCAAAACAGAGAAAAAGGACTAAATCAGTGAAGCCAAAATCATAATGCTAAAGCAGCGTTTTTCTCTCTCACCCTCTGTTAGTTTTAAACCAGCATTTATGGAAAAGCCAATAATAAAGTGATTAACTACAGTTAAAAAACCACTGAAAATATTCTTATCTCTGTGAATCAAGTAATTGCTCATTTACTTTTGTATTTCATTAAAACAAAAAAAGCTTTGCAATGTATTATGGTCATATCCTTGCAAGATGGAAAGAAAAAATCTCTCAAAAAAAACCCCACTAGCATGGGAAATCACTCACTCAAAACTTGGAAGCAGAGGTTAAGCCTCCCTTCTCAGAATTACATGTGCTCATTTACCCTAAATACAGAAGGGCCATATATTAAAGTATTTTATTTCTTGTTGTATTTTACAGACTGGAATAGCTCATAAAACAATGTCTGATATGTTACTACATGAAATATATTTACATACTCCTGACAACCATTCCAAATAAATCTCGACCCAGGACTAACAGAAACAAATTTACAAAGTTATAATTTAAAAGTTCTCCTGCATGACATCAAGCTTGACAGATACAACTAAAACATACAAGCAACTGGAAGAAGTTGGTTTACAACAATGTTTTATTTCAACGTTCCATATGCATCTTCTATATAAAACTACTGAAATGCAGCCATCTGTCGTGAAACAGGCAGACACATACATCTTTGACACAGAACAATATGTAGGAGTGTAATCTTTATTGAATGACCTGGAGCAAAATAATCCCTATCTTTGCCAATAAAGCCAAAAGTATATTTAAAGTTCCTCTACAGCATACAGGGCCACAGAGAAAGGTAGATATGCACAAATGGTATACAAAACAATGTACCTTTCTTGGAAATAATCATATTCTCCCTGCTCACTGGTTGAGTAAGCATTTGATGTTTCAAGAAACCATAGTATTTCTTCCCAAATTACACCAACTCCTGGCTTACAATAGAGAAAGACCTACTGGAAGGCTGAAGACCTGTTTCTTACCAGCTCTGTAGTAATATAGGAATAGCTCTATAATAATACAGGAATTATACAGTTACCCACATTTTACCTTCCTTTTTCAAACTCAAACCTATACACAAATAGAGCGGTATATTGTTTTCTCTGCTGAAATTCACTAGGATGTAATAAAACAAGCGGAGGACAGAAAAGATGGAAAATTATGAGCCATAGAAAGCAGCCTAGGATGTGGTTAGCTTGGAAAAGCCTGCTGAGCATAGTTCTTACTCTCCAGGAAAGGCAGGAAACACCAACTTCTTAAGAATTGATTGCTTTCTTGCTACTGAAATCTATACAGAGCTGGAAAAGCAGCTTGATCAATGAACTGCCCCATAAGGATCAGCTTCAGTATTCACAAATGTTTAGAAGTCCACACTTTTAAAATTTATTATTTAAATGTGTTTATCCCTAGTCTCCAACAGTGAACTAAACAGGTTTTTTTTACACGTGCCCACTCCCCTGTCTGCATGCATGTGGGAGTCTCAGATAGTTTGGTAGATGTACCTGAGTCAGGAGCCAGTGTCAAACTAATGCCCATTACTTCTCTTAAAGCACCAGTTGTCTGACCTGGCTGTGTCTGCCTCCTCGTCAGACTGTGTCTGATGTGTTAGTACCTCACTCTCAGGGGTCAGGTTCACCTTCCTACTTCTTGTACCTTTTGATGCAGCCAACGGGATGCCTGAAGACTATGTGTGAAGAGGCTGTATCTGAGCTGCACACCCCTCTGGTATGTAGGTTCTCCCCAACATAGCTGTAGTTACAGTTTCCTTATTTGCTGGGTCAGCATAACTACTGTTTTCACCATTTAAGTCTTTGTTCCTCATATTGTAAGTACACACAAATATTTGTAGTTTTGCCCAAATCACTGTTCACTCATATTTTTATTTTGTATGACAAGCGTTATTCCATTTATTCAATGACCATATCAGGTTGCCACTGGCCATGGTAGATTTTACATGGCTCTAATGTAGTTCTCACCTCCGATTTACTTCTGGGTCTCTGATTTAAAGCTCAGAGTACAACAGACTGTTACAGAATCATTATTTATTTGAGACTTTAGCTCATTAAAATGCACACAGCTGAAGACCTATAGAAGCAGGGTCTATTTTCGGAAATAGTTTGTCACAAATACCACATCTAGTGAATATGTCCTTGATGTGACTCACCACAGTCCTGATTAGCATGTTGCTAAGTAGGTGCTGGCTTCCTTACTATTCCAATATATCACTTGCCAATTTCTATTAGGCACATGGAAATTACCATTGCACTCCTTTTCCTAATATTCCTGTGGCCATATTTTATATGTATATATATACTTGCAGGTGGGTTAAAGTATGAAAAAATAGACAAGAGTATACTGGCATATCAACACATTCATTGTGAACCATTTCCAAAAGCTCTGGATGTTTTCTTCTAAGAATTCATGGTTTTCTCTTTTGCCTCGTAGTTCAACAGTTAGACTATTTTTGTTCCTAATGCAACTTTCATTAGCATCTATGTTAAGGTTGTTTCTTTTAAAAGGTTTGCTATATAGTTTTCATATGGTGACTACAAATATGGTGGCAAATAACTTACATGCCTGAAAGCATTTTTTTTTTTTTTTCCCTAACACATGATACTTTCTTCCTGCAAACATGCACTTGTTTATCCAGGTCTTCCATTTGTTTTATTCCTCAGTTTACGGTATTAAATACCAGAAATGGGCTGACAGATACCTCCTTCAAGAAGGGGAAGTGGAAAGTCCAGTACCTGGGTAAGAATAACCCCAGGCAGCAGTACATGCTGGGGGCCACCCAGCTGACAAGGTAGCTGGCAGAAAAGGACCTCGTAGTCTTTGTGGACACCAGGTTGCACGTGAGCCAGCAATGTGCCCTTGCTACAAAGAGGGCTAATGGTATCCTGGGCTTCATTAGGTGTACTATTGCTCACAAGCTGATGGAGGTGATCCACATCCTCTGCTTTATCTTGGTGAGGTCACACCTAGAGAGATGTATACAATTCTGGGCTCCCTAGTACAAGATAAATATGGACAGAGAGTTCAACAAAGGGCCATGAAGGTGATGAAGGGTCTGGAGCATATCTGTTATGAGTAGAAGCTGAGAAAGCTGGGACTGTTCAGTCTGGAGAAGATAATATAAATACCTGAAGATAGGGTGCAAAGAGGATGGAGCCAGGCTCTTTTCCGTGGTGCTCAGTGACAGGACAAGAGGCAATGGGGCACAAACGATAATTCAGGAGGTTCCCTCTGAACATCAGGGAGCACTCTTTTACTGTGAGGATGACCGAGCACTGGCACAGGTTGCCCAAGGAGGTTGTGGAGGCTCTAGATGGCCCTGCCTTCAGAAGTAATCTGGACAGGGTCCTGGGCAACTGGCTCTAGATGGCCCTGCTTGAGCAGGGGGCTTGAACCAGATGCTGTATTGTACAAAAGATATGCAAAAGAACCCTATTATATACCTCATTCAAGTTGTACATCTGAAATTTTATAACGTGTTATGGAGTCAGCACTGAAATAGCGAATGGCTTATCAAGGTTTTTGTTGAATCTGTACCGGTTATGTTTAGTTTCTACTGTTCCTGTGTACCCATGTGTGATGAAAAAACCAGTATGTATAGTATCCACAAATAACTACTATTCTGATAACCATAATTTTATATTAATGAAGGGCTAGTCTCCTTGTTAAGTATTGGTCTACAGTATGTTTCCTTGAATGAGAGAAGATAGTACAGTAGAACAAGTAAATGACTAAATCTTTCATGTTATGGAAAACATAATCTGTGAAATCACTCAGACTGTGATCCCAATACCATTTTCATCTTTCCCTCTTCAGTTGCTCTAGATTCCTGCCAGTCTTAGTCATCATCCTCATTATGCTCTTCAACTCTTCTAAGAAGAAAATATTTTTACTTGCTTTAAGCACAAACTCTGGAGAGTTAGATTTGTCTCTATTCCTAGACATGACTAAAATTATAAACACCAGTTTTCCATCAAGTGTAATTGAATTTTAGATTGCATCTCCTTGTATTTTTGCCTGTGACATTAGGATTTTGGCATAATCTTTTGTTGTTGTCTCAGTATATTGTCAATAATGGCTAATTCCAAACAATCCTTCTAGTATATCATTGCACCTTCCTTAAATTCTAATGTGCAACAGTCACGAAAATAGCATTTTCTTGAACTGCCATCATCCAGAGAGCTTAAAAGTGGGTTGCTACACTCTGTCTAGGCTGAACACCTGGTATCTAGGTAGAACACATAGTAGGCAGAATGTATGAGACCTGAAGAGAAAAAAACCCTACATCATCTGTAGCAGGTAAATATTAGTGTTCTACCTTATGGCTCTTTTTAGGTCTTAAAAGCTAACACACTCTATCAGAATAGTCCCTCCGGTTACTAGTGCAGTAACTGAGGCAATACATTGCAGTGAGTTTACAACCTTTTTCATTATATTCATGTATGCCATGATCCAAAGGGCTTTTTTCTTTTCCTTAGGCATTATTGCTAATGGCAGTTGTAGCAGTGCACATAGTCCTGGATCTGGACAGGCTGGATCAATGGGCCAAGGCAAAGTGTGTGAGGTTCAATGAGGCCAAGTGCAGGCCCCTGCACAGGGGTCACAACAACCCCCTGCAGCGCCATAGGCTTGGGGATGAGTGGCTGGAAAGCTGCTTGGCAGAAAAGGACCTGTGGGTGTTGGTCCACAGCCGGCTGAATATGAGCCAGCAGTGTGCCCAGGTGTCCAAGAAGGTTCAGAAGCATCCTGACCTGCATCAGGAACAGTGTGGACTAGGGAAGTTATTGTCCCTCTGTCTCAGCACTGGTGAGGCTGCACCTCAAACCCTATGTTCAGTTTTGTGCCTCTCACTACAAGAAAGACACTGAGGTGCTGGAGCATGTCCAGAGAAGGGCAACGGAGGTGGGGAAGGGTCTGGAGTGCAAGTCCTGGGAGGAGCAGCTGAGGGAACTGAGGTGGTTCAGCCTGGAGAGGAGGAGGCTCAGGGGAGACCTTACTGCTCTCTACAACTACCTGAAAGGAGGTTGCAGAGAGGTGGGTGTTGGTCTCTTCTCCCAGGTGACAAGTGATAGGACAAGAGGAAATGGCCTCAAGCTGCACCAGGGGAGGTTTAGATTGGATATTAGGAAAAATTTCTTCTCTTGAAGAGGTGTCAGGCATTGTAGCTAGCTGGCCAGGGCTGCAGTTGAGTCACCATCCCTGGAGATCTTTAAAAGATGTGGTGCTCAGGGACATGGTTTAGTGGTGGATTTGGCAGTGTTAGGTTAATGGTTGGACTCAAATGTCTTTCCAGCCTAATTGACTCCATGTTTCCAACTGTGTGCACATATAATGTGATCATATGATGTGCCTGTAGGCATCAGGACGAAATTTATTTTCTCTGCTCTCAAGTATTTTGTAAGATTAAAAGAATATTTTCTAATTTTGTTTTAAATAAAGTGCAATGATTTTACAGCTCTCTGTCCCTGTATTTGCTTTGCGCATGTATTTATTAAAAAACTAGATTTAGACATTTTCCTTTATATACTTGCTAATACTCACTTCATATCGTTCTAATGATGCAAAAGGTATCAACAGCATCATGGTGAAAAGACTTTTTTTTTTTTTCTTGTTTCATATTTGGATATAAATACTTGTTTACTACTCCTTTCTTGATTCTGTACTGTAACTATAAAGTAATTTTTACTATTGCTAAATTCCTCTGCTAGGAGCTTTTGCAAAATTGTATGCTCTTTATTCTCCTATTTCCCTGTGTAGTGTGCTTATAAAAGAGGTTTGTTTTGTGCACGTGGTGACTGTCTTCTCTAATGCTGGACAACCAACATGTATTACAAACCTTGATGCATCTGGTCCTCCCACATAAATCTTCTATTGCTCTGAACATGGGTGATGCCAAATTCAGTACAGCTTTATCTTTGTTATACATTCCTCTTAGTTGCATCCTTTTAGCACATTGTGTTGTGTGCTAATGAACGTTCTCTCTTGTTCTTAGGACAGCTTTTTACAGTGTGAAATAGTGTGTTACTATTTTTTTCTCTTATATGCAATCCCATCAAACCCTGCCTTTCACAGACTCTTTCCTAACTACCAAGGCCTCATCAGCCATAACTTACCAGTTGTCTTAGTAAGACCTTGATGTGTCTCACAACATTTATCCTTTTATGGTGATGTTTTCTTTAAAAAGAAGCAGAACTCAATTCAGAATTATAATCCTATGTTCTTTGTAGCTTTTGTGCTGCAGAGAGATGAGGGATAGCAACGAAATCATCAAAGAGTTGCCATCAGAGATTTGCTCATCTCTCTAGCAATTGCTGAAAAGTCTAGCGGGTTTTTATGTCTAGCTCTAAATAATGTCATTTGCACTTTTAACACTAAGTACTTCTGCCTTCTAAGGCCCAATGCTTTCAAGCCGCCTATTAATACCAGCTCCACACTGAAATGTTGATGCCAAAGTTACATGTGTATCTCATCGCTTAATTTTGTAATATCACAAAGCAGGTAGCCAATATATGCACAACAATTATTTTGAAAAAGATTTCAGCTGAGTATATGTTGGTAATTATTAGTAACAGAAAAAGAGAGTATCTGTGGTGGCAAGACAGAGTTGTGCCACATGCTATATTTATGAAATTTTTCTCACAGGAAAATGTCTCTTTAAATCAAGCACATGATAAGTTTAAATTCCAATAGAACTGCTAATCATTTTGTGTTGGTCTTATATTTTGAAATAAAACATTTCCTTACTTAAACTTAACCTTCTCTAAATTTTTGCAATAAGCAAACCAAGTATTGTAGCTTTAAGTTTAGCATTTCTTGCAGTAAAGCAAGTAAATAGACTGGGCAATTGCCATTTCAGTAACAATCTGATTTCATTTGTAGGTTTTCTTTTATATCATACATGAATTGAAATTTAAAATGCCTTTTCTGCAATATGGTACTTCTTTAGAACACTAATCTTGAGTTCTTTGAAAGAATTATAAAATTTATAATAATTATATGAAATACATAGCCACATATTTATTTCTCTATTTGAGATGTAGATATCAGTAAAAATTGTTTTTCAAGGTTCATCCTCGCATTAATTGTTTCACTGTAGGAGGAAAACAATATTTGTATATTGCATTGTTTAAATGCAGAGTGGTCACAGCATTAGATAGCATTACTTGGAGATGAGGGGAGAGAGAGTTATTACAACAGTTGTCACAATCCCTCGTGTTAGTTTTACGGTTATGAAGTGGTATTTTGTTAGCTGTCTTACAGCTTTCTTTACTGCATGAAGTTTTGGGAGTGTTTAAAGAGGCTAGACAATTTCAAAATTTCACTTTAAGTGATGAAAATCTATTTTACCTGCTCTGTTAAAAAAAAATCCAGAAGGACTGTTTATAATTGCAAAGACGATATGAGAATTTTTATGGTTTAACAAGGAAAAATAATGCATAAAAGCATCAGATCTAGTTACATTTTAAAAAAAATATCTGAGTACTAATAAATCCCAGGGGAAAGTGCTGTGTGAATACAGTCTGGCAGTTGTATATTAGGAGATTCACTTTTGAGACTTAAAGAGCAATTCTAGAGGTTGTGTCAGATTTCTAACTCTTAAATGTGTTGTGGAAACAAGACAGAAGACATAGAATAGGGCAATATTAGAAGAGTTGAGAGAGCTGTTGCTTTGGGGGATGGTAAAAGGAAATGTGGCTGTGAGAAGAGGAAGAGAAGTCACTGGGGAAAAAAACCCGCAAAACAAGCAAACAAACAAAAAACCCACAAACAAACCTGTTTCTACAAAGTATGTGTGAGAATTCAGTGGGGGAGAATGACCTTATTTCAGATTTTTGAAGGGGAACTCAATTGAGAAACAATAGTCCTTACCATATGTTCACAAATATCTCAGCACTTCTGTCCACCAAGTTTTAGCAAAAGGAGGGAAAGTACAGATCAGTCTACACAGTGAAACGTTAAGATAAAATTATGCCTTTGCTTTTCTGTTAAAAATTTTAATGAAATGTAGTTTATCTTTTTCACCCACTCATTTTCCTCAATAATTTGGAATATTGACTTAATGCAGTTCTTTGACTTAAATTGAGAAATATATTTTTGTCAAAAGCAAGTTACTAAAAATCAATAGTTTGAACGCTTTTGATGCACTGTCTTATTTTGGCAATGAACAGCCATGAATGTAAGCCCGGGTAAGAAATGCTTAGTAAGGCTTAAAGTGTATCCGAGCAAACATTCCCTTAAAAATAATACCTCAGTGGGCTTATTCACAGGCTTCTAGATAGATTTTTTTTTTTTAATTAGTGGAGAATTAGAACATAATACTTCCCAATGAAACCACTTCTGTTTTCTTAAGGAAACTGTTAAGTTTTATTGACTTTGGAAGAGGTTACCTCTTACAAATATACAGTTCAAGTAGAAGCGTCCTGCTTGAAAAGCAGGACGTGGGTCTTTGAAATTACCTTGAGAAGCTAAGGGTATCTTTATAGCGTAAGTAATTAGTAATTGACACGTTCATCCTAAATCTCGAATTTGCTGCTGCAGCAAGTCCCAAAAATTAGCATAACAATCCTAAAGAACAAATGGGTCCCTAGCTGTAAGTTTCTCAGCTACTGATTTTTTCATTCATTACTGTGATTTTTTTTTCCTGGTGTTTTGCCACAGATCTTTTGTTCCCATGATACAATATGCAGTTAAAATTATCTCATTTTGTATTTGTTTTTCAATAAACAGATTGTGTTACACAAATGTGCCATATTCTTGGTTGTATTATAAAACAAATACAATGTTCTAAATGACACAAATAATTAGATTTTTAGTATTCATTATGGCATCTTTTTTTTCTTTTGATTCATGATGGCCTATATTATAGCTATAAGGATAATAAGGTGATCTCTTATGTCCTATATTGCATTAGCTTTCAACAGCAAGATTAGGAAGCAATCCTAAAAATATCCAATTCTAAGTATACCCAGATACATTTCTATTTCATTTTTTTATATCACACAAATAGAACATCTATGATTTTATACTAGTAACAGATCTAATTTGAGTAAAAACACTTCAGGTAGGCTGGGAAAAGTTATAACATAAAAGTGGGAATGTGTGAAAGAAACATATGCTTTCATTTCAAGATTTATGGTATTTAGCTGCCTCAGTATTAAAGTCTTGCTGGTTTTTCATATGGAAGAAAACACAAATATTCACATTTCCTTAATGGACCAGTGGTCAACTGCAGTTTTATAAATGATTGCTTTGGCAGATGCTGTTGTCTTCCACATGCAGGAAAAAAAGAACAAGATTTTTTTTTTTTTTTGGTGACAGTCTTACGGTAAGCTGCACGATACAGAACCGAAGAAAAACAGCGCAGTAGACCCCACAAGGTCATCTAATCCAACAGTTTGCCCAAGGAAAGAGTCCAGGGAACCCTACTGTCTGCCGGACTGCCTTGTCAGAAAATTGGATACGATGGCACCGGTAAGGGCCTTTTCTTATACCTACAGACATCTTCTTCGATGTAAAGCATTATGGGATGCAAGTGCACCAGGACAAGACTTCACTGTAGGACTTGAGCTTTTGCCTTAAAGCTCTAAGACAACACATGTACAGTTTATCCCACTTGTTCAGGTTATGCAGGTTGTTCTTACGCATCCTGCATCTTGTTTGTTAATATTGAATGCGATTAATTATTATATGCTTTTAGAATCTAAGTTTCTATATAAGTGTATAGGTACCCTTTCTTATATTAAACAGAAAAGCTTAATTTTATCCCCCACTATACTATTCTCTATGGTATTCATTATTTTTCAAGTTACTTCAGGGCTCCTGGAAGTTGCTGAATTGACATCATTGTATCTACATGTGGAATAAGTAAATCACACGTGAAAGAGTCCACGTTTTCCACACTGCTCTGCTAACATGTTTCATTCTTCAACAGTTATGAAACTCGTACTAGCAATACTATCTCCCAATTAACCCCTTTTTAGCTGAAAAGGTTAATGCTTAGGCTATTGTTTATTTTCAACATACTAAAATAAAATTGCTGCAGGCTAATGGTCTTCTGTGTCTCACTAAATGTAAAGGCCAGAAAAAGACACTTGTGAAAGGTTAACATAAAAGTTATAGGCTTTTGTAGAATAAATTCTGAATAAAATCTTCATAATTAAAATGTTAATGTTTCAGTCATTTTAGTTAGATGGCTATGCACTGCAATATGTGATGGGTAAAACCAATATTCAATTTCAACATTACTCCAAATGAAAGGCCTCAGAAAATAGGTATGGAGAGTATTACCACTACAATAGTGGTAAGACAAAAGATCTTAATTCAATTTAAAAAATTAAAGAAAGTCAAAAGAGATGTGCTTGTCTAATGTTTCTTTTCTATTGTAAATTCACAAAAACTTTCAAGGCATTTGATATCAGATGAGAAAAGCAAACACGGTAATTTGAGAAACAAGTAAATTGTTTTCTTGTTAAAGAATGAAATCGAAGTTGATTGACTATTGTGGCCCTAGTCTTACAGGATAGTTCATCCATAACAATGAGCTTAAAAGATCTGGACTTAGGACATTTCCTTGCTACAGCAGTCCTGATATTGAGAGAACTAATTCTTGTGTCCTTCAGGAGAAGAAAAATTCACAGGGCGTTCACAGAATATTCACATAAACATTCATCTGTATAAGTTATTGTTAATAAAGATAAGAAAATTTAGTCCACAAATTCATTTCAAATGCAAAACATTACATTGAGCATGTAATTTCAAGGGCGTATGAGACACAGGAAGAAAAAATAATTAATTATAAACTAATCTGGTGTTCATATAATCTCTATTGCAGCTAGCTTTTTCTGAGTTACACTGAGATCTCAACTTTTTTTTTCTTTCAGGTTTGTTTTGGTTTCATTCTGTTTAGTTTTGGGGGTTTTGTTTGTTTGGTTGGTTTTTTAATAAAGAAAAGAACCCCATAAATCACTTCATACTGATTACTTTCATCCAGATCTGCTGATACAGCAGGAGTCATTACTGGAGTAATTTCTAACCTGGTTTTAAAAAAGCCATCAACCTCCACCCTTAAAAACCACAAAACCCTAAAGCCTCACAAACAGCTGGTGATATTTGTAATGTTTCTTTATCCAAATTGAGAAAGAAGCTGCCCTGGAATCCATTCGTGATCCTCCAGAACCTTATAACTAAACCACCAAGAAGCTCATTGACTCTAATATTAGAAATTTTCAAACAAATAAAACAAGATGAATTAAAAATGTGAAACATCATATTATCTTGTATTAACAAATCCTTTGTTCTTTTTAAAATTTTTTTAAGGCCCCCACACTTGAAGATCTCTACGTAGCCCTAGATGTTTCCTGTGCTACATGTCATTTAACACTCCCTGTGGTATGGAAATTCTTAGCAAATTTTGTTCCCCCTTTATATTTTGTTATAAGAAAATTAGCTATAATGTACAGCTGCATATGGGTGCAACAGTAGAGTAGCTGAGACAAGATAAAGTTCTTATAAAATATTAACTTTCGTCTATGTATACAAATACCTGCAAACCCTGTGTTGAGAACAACTCTGTAATACTAGTTGTAGTGGCTGGTACTACAGATACAACTGGGTCATAAAATCCAGTCCCTGAACAAGTTTCAAGAAGGAGGTTTCCTGGTTTATGGGTCTTGAAAGCTATTGAAAAATAACTCCTTTGCAAAACAGTCTGGGAAATGTAGTTCTGCTGCAAGTGATTGTTTTGGTAATTAAACCTTACCAACAAACTAGAAAAAGGGGATGAAGAGCCGGTAGGGCTTGATAAAACTGTATCTTACAGCTAAGACAACATGGCACTAGCAGGAGAATGTTAGGGTGTAATAATGTCTGTAACCTTGTTAGTGCTACATTTGGTCTGGGCTATCTGGTGTTTTCAGAGTCTGTGTTTTGATTTATTTCAGTAGAGAAGTCAGATGCTTTTTATGAGCATAATGTAGGACAGTTTGGTTTGGGTTTCATTATTTGCTTCTTAATAAGGTCTGTGAACAACACACAATAAATCGACTGTTGAAATCTGATATGATAGGTTTTGTAGTAGCAGTTGAAATCCTAAGTTTTGTTACATTATTTCAATATTCAAAGGAGTGATATAGCTTTACCTTAGGTTTTCTTTTTTCTTTTTCTTTTTTTTCTGTAGGAATTGAAGTTCATCACCAAGCTTTTCATGTATTGACAATATTTAGCAACACTGTGGTGCTTTTGTAACCTTTTTAAAATACAGAAAACAAGCTAACATGAGAGCAGATGAAAATAACTTCCAATATAACTGGTAATAGCTATTATCCCATTGTGCCAAAGGTTGTGCAGGTGTTGAACTTCAAACATATATGCAGACCTCTTATGATGGCCTCTAACGAACACATTTATAATGGGGACAGGGAACCAGAGAAACCTTAGCCAAAATGAGCTTTTTGCATCATCTTACATTTTAAGACTGTGTAAGTCTGTGGAGTACTATAACCTGCTCCAGTGAGCAATGATATCCTCCAAGAACAGCTTCTCTGCTAGCTGTTTTCAATGGCAATACTTCAGTGAAGTACAACTCCTTCAGTACTAGCAACTTAGAATAAAACTGTCTCACACCACCAGTACAGACAGATGGACAAAGAACTGTGGTGATTTTTTGCAGTGGTTGTTTTTTAGGTAGCTGTTCCCAAGAAATGGAAGCCAAAGCCCACCATTCTCTGCAATTCTGAGGGGAGAACTAGTTCTCTGGGGGAGGCAATCCAAAGACCCTTGGATTCATTAAGGATTTGCTAGTATCTTAGCAATTACCAGTGGAAAATTCTGACCATGGGAGAAGTCCAATTTTTGTGTCCTCGCTGCAATTTAGGCACCGCAGTCAATTCTACAAGGGAGATGCTACACAGCCTCCTCAGAGTCCAGAGTCAAAACTGGTTCATGAGGGAAGATGCCTAATCTGAAAGAATCGAAGTCTTGTGCTAAAAACACTGTGATGCCCTCCTTGTACACAATTACCTACTGGATTTAACACTTGATCAGGAATTCTTTCACACCAGTGCCTAATGCCTGGACAACAGTGTGTAGTTCTTGAGTCTCGACTTGCCCTCAAGATTATTTCTTTTTTAAAACCATTGAATGCTGAATGCACAACTTAGCAGCCTCTAGGTACATTCAAAGTGTTCCCCTGTGTTGAAAAGGAGGGAAGATTCATATGGCAGGAGGAGAAAGGATGTGAAGGAATGAACTTCTAAATGACTGTAGCAGCTTTCTGAGAGGGGAGAATCTTCCCAAGCATACAAGTTCACTCTCAACAGCTTCTGGGCAAATATTGCAACCACTGTGCTGTTATAATGATAGATGCTGCTGGAGCTGGGTTTTTATAAAGAAAGAAGCTGCAAGTGCCTTTTGGCAGCATTTGTCTTTTTGAGTATGTGTCCCCTCCGTTCTCAGAAGACATTGCCCAGACCCGGTGTCTTGAGTGTTAGGCGTTGCTCTACGTATTTTCTGGATCCTGACAGAGCTCGTGCTTCAGGCTATCAGGGGAAGAAAGCAGAACTACACCTGACTGAAAAAGAAAAAAAAAAAAAAAAGCCATATTTGTGAACTGAATGGAGTTAACATCATAGTATCCTCAGGTTGTTTTTTATATGCAATTTTCTTTTTAATTGTGCATGACTATTCCTAAATCCTACAGCTAATTTAGTTATAAAATTGACTTAAACTCCTAGTGAATCCATTGTCTAAATTTATAAGTAATGCAAAAAATCCCACAACCAATCCTGCAGGAATGTAAACTTTCCTATTCCGTTTGCTCTGCAGATGGAAAGATGCAAAGAGACAAAACTTACAACGTATTTCACCATCTCCAAATTAATTTTTTTTTTTTTTGAGGGGGGGATAAAATCTTAGGGATGAGATGAGCATTCGTATTGATAAAAACCACATAAATAAACAGGAAAAGCATGTACAGAGAAGTTCTCAGAGCCCTGGTTATTACAAAAGAAATTCCACAGTATGCAAACTGACAGCAAACAATGTGTGCATAATTCATTTTATTTGAGGGAAGATGTGAGGAAAAAAAAAACGTACTGAAATATATATATATATTTTTTTTTTTTTAAACTGAGGGAACCCCTTGGGATGCCTTCCTCCATTTATCAATTCCTCTGAGAAGTAAGCAAAGCTCTGTAAGCCTCTGTGTATATTTGTGTTTCTAGTGTTTCTAGAAGCAGAGAATATCATCACATCAGGGTTTAGAAACAGCTACGTTTCTTCATTGTTCTTGTGTTGCCTTTCCCCAGTTAAAAATACTCATCTGCATGATTTATAGTACATAACTACATACATGGTCTGTTTATGCATTCTAGTTTTCACCATCGGGGTTTTTTTATCATTTTCCATAAAAAAGCATATAAATCCAATAACTCTCCAAAGAGAAAATTTTAATGGCATTATCAAAATGGAAGAAATGGACAGCAACTTCCAGTAAAGGTAAATAAGTACATATTATCTCATCTTATTTTCATATGAAAAAAAAAATTATTTCTGTACCTTGGTAAAATCAAGCAAAGTTTTAGTTAGATTAAAGATAATTTTCAGGAATTATACAGCTGATTTTGTTCAGCTGTATAATTCCTGAAAAGCTGTATAAATCAAAACCACAATTTCACTGTGAAATTAGACTAATGTTAGCACTTAAAAAGATCGGGACAAATATTGTCATTCCTATTTCTAAAATAAAAATCTATCCAAAATGAGTATAATTAATTATAGATGGAACACCTTCTACCAGTTCATGACATTGTACAGAATATTACTGTTATTAATTATGGTTATTACTCTGGGCAGCTGCAAGAGGATTGTAATTCACAACAGATCAACATCTGTTTATAGGTTTCCACTCCCACCAACTTGTAGAAACAACATTGTTCTTTTGAGCAAATAGAAAAAAAGCGGCAAGTACTCAGCCCTGTACAAATCCATGTTCCTAAGGTAGGTGAGTTTCATTTGGCCAAATGCTGGATTTCTCCGGAACTGTGTCCCCTGGATGGCTTAATTTGTAGGAACAACACTGGAAATATATTCTGGTATGTGCTCTCTGATGAGCTACTGTGTGCAACTGGTTCAAGATGCCTGTTCTGGTTGCCCTTAACCCCGTAAGTCTGAGGCTAAGTGAACAACTAAGTTGTTTAATAACATCAATGAATCCATTTCTACCTGCATGTCACCTCTGACATCAAGGTTGGAAATGTCAACTTTTAAAAATGAACTTTTTCTGTTATATTGTTAACTCATTAATAAAGGAGTGAAAACATGCCCATATGTCATCACAAGTTCATGAGTGGACTCTTTAGGGCTCTCTGCACTTCTTATGTTCTGGAAGATAAGCAGCATGGGGGTAGAGCTGCTTTGTAAGCACTGATGGTGTGAATCTGTACTGGGTTTGCGTGTCAAGGTTTTGGTAGGGGGAGTTTCCAAGGGTGGCTTGTGGAAAGCTGCTAGATGCCTCTATGTCTGACAGAGCCAATGCCAGACACTGATGAAGGCCGAGTCCATAGCAGTCACACGGCCTCTGCGATAACACGTTTAAGAAGGGAAAAAAAGTAGAAGTGGAGAGATTTTTGCAGGCAGACAGGGTGTGAGCAAGATGTGAGCACAACAACCCTGCAGACACCAAGGTCAGTGAAGGAGGGGGAGGAGGTGCTCGAGGCGTCAGCAGAGATTCCCCAACAGCCCGTGGTGCAGCCCGTGGTGAGGGTGGCTGTGCCCCGCAGCCATGGAGGGTCATGGAGGAGCACAGACCCACCTGCAGCCCGGGGAGGACCCTACACCAGAGCAGGGGGATGCCCAAAGTAGGCTGTGACCCCGTGGGCAGCCCACACTGGAATAGGCTCCGGGTACGAGCTGTGGCCCCATGGAGAGAGGAGCCCAGGCTGGAGCCAGGAAAAGTGTGAGACGTCCTCCCTGTGAGTATCAGAGACAGCGTGTGAGGAACTGACCACAGCCTCCATTCCCTGTCCCTCTGAGGTAGAGAAAAGTGGGAGTGAATTTGAGCTTGGGAAGGGGTTGGGGTGGGGGGGAAGGTGTTTTAACATTTGGGTTTAGTTCTCCTTTTACTCTGATTTTGACTGATGATGTTATTTTTTCTCCAAGCTGAATCTGTTTTCCCCATGAGGGTAGTTGTTGAATGACCTCTCCTTGTCCTTATGTCAACCCACAAACCTTGCATCGTATTTCCTCTCACCTGCCCAGCTGAGGAGGGGGGGTGATAAAGTGTTTTTGGTGGGCACCTGGCCTCCAGCCAGAATCAACCCACCACAGAATCACAAGTGGGTCCGAATCCAACATTTAATTTGACTTACACTTTCACAAGGCTTTTTTTAATAAAGGTAGAAGCCAACAGCCAGAATATTGGTTAAACTTTGCATTTTTTTTCTTTCTTTGTGGAGTAGAACTAAATGATTCCTTATTGTTCCCTTCATCCAGCAATAAGAAATAAATAAATACATAAACCAGATTTTTTTCCTCTTCTGAACCTGCTGGGTGTCTCATGTCTGAGGTGTGTAAGCCTGTCCAGCTTTACTGCACTTTCATAGAAGATAGCTTTAAGGATCTCTCTGACATATTTTATGTGAGCCTCATTACAACAGTACCAAAGTGCATGACAGTTATAAATTGATTTATCTGTACAATACTATGATAATTAGTGAATTAATTTTTTGTAGATGAAGATCCAAAGCACAGAAAATTGTCCAAGGGTCAGCTGTGACAGAGCAGCTGATTAGATTTCAGCTAACACCACATACAGCAAACTATCTTTCTCTGGTGCCCTGCGTATCTTCGTGACCACACAGTGACCTGGGCTAACTCTGCCTACATCGCAGCACGGCGGGGTGCAAGCCGGGTGTAAAAGCAGAACCATTTAATGTCACTGGCTCAGGTTTCTGCCCCTATCCATCATCTCGGGTGACACACACTCATGGGAGCGCAGCTACCAAACCTGGAGTTGGTTTGCATATTGCTAGCTTTGAGTGGAAGCAAAATTAAAGCCGGATTTTTCCACCTGCCTGAGCACACATTCTTGGCACAGACACCTACGAAGGCAACATCTGATATTCCCAAGGATTAACCTGCTAGACTTACTTTAACTTTAAAACCTCCTGACTAAAGAGGAGTTTCAATTGAGACGGGTTTTGTGTTTCTCCCAATGTATTCCATGTAGTGAACTAAATAATTCAAAGTATAGTGTGCCTTACAGTTGTCCACCTTGGTTCTTTATAAGTGTTTCTATACTTTACGCTATCAGCGAATCTTTCTGGGTTAATTGTTCTTGGGCAGTCAAGGGAGATGATAACATATTTTCAACAATTAGTGGTGTGTTTCTCTCATCTTCAGGAGAAAAAGGGTAAATATTCTGCAAATGAAATATTGTGGGTAACAGCAGAAAAGGGAAACGTTATATGCATGATCAGCTTTCAGGAATTAAACTCTTGTATGCTTGGAGCAATAGAGATCATGGAGCATTATTTGAAATAGCAGTTTTCACATGTTATTTTCATTATAAAATAACAAATATTCTAAGCAATGCTGTATTTTTTCAAGTTTATGGAAGCTTTTAATAACATTAAATGCATAAGACGAATAATAAGTAAAACCTTCTCTGACTGGGATACTGTATAAGTGAGAGTTAATTATTTTTATGAAGTTCCTTCACAATAATGGCATGCAAGGGTGAAAAAGTCCTATAATATTCTTCATGTTGCAAAAGAATTGTTAATTACATTAAAAGAATTATATACTTAGATGAATCTGGGAGAATAAAAAGCTGGAGTTTCTGGACTTTTTTTCTGACAGTATAAGAACAGGATGTCTCTTATGCTTCTGTGGTTTCTGATTTTCATCTGTGCCGCGCATAGCTTTGTTTCTTCTTGTGAAGTCATAATCAAGGGGGTTGATGCAGTTGGAAATTAATAAAACACAAATTTAAGTGGTTTTGTGAACTCAGAGGAGAGTCATATTAAATCACTTTCAGTTTCTTTTGCATAGCAATTTGCAATTTTGAAAGATGAGTATTCACTCTGTAGATATTCCTTAATTTCTAATGTACAAAGAAGCTCTTTCATAAGCACATAATTTTTTTGTTTGTTCATTATAGCCCTTTTTTTTTGTTACACAATGGTGGTTCAGGATAAAGGCAGATGATGCTATACCAAACCAACCCAAAAACCCAAACCACTTTAGTCTTGGGTAGCTAGCAAAACTCGCACATTTATTGCAAATACTTCCAATTCTATTCAAGCTAGGCACAAATGCGTCTGCCTCTAAATGTCTATACGTGCTGTGCTTCCTGTGCTTTGATGTTCTTGCCTGGAGGTTGACCCTCGCAGAACGCTGTGCGGCTGTGCTTCCCAGCCTGAGGAGCAGGGTCTGCAGGAGCAGGGTGCCTTTGATCGTGGCCTTGCGAAGTGGCAATGCTGCCTCCCGGTGGCATCCTCTGCCATTCCTTCTCGATGCCTTTGTGTTTTAAAGCTGTTTTTTTTTCTGGAATAAATCATGTTGACTCTTTTGTATTTGGAATGCTGAATGCATATAAGTAAGTACGCTCCTTTTTTTGCATGCAATGAGACATTGCTACATCCATATGTGCATTCACAGGATGTTTTTTCTGTCTTTTTCATATGCGTATTCTACTACAATTGCAGTAATTGAGACAGACTAAAAACCCCAACACGCTGTTTCCTTCTTACTCTGGCTTGGAAAGATTATTTAGGAAGATGCACGAAATATTATATTTCTTAAGTTAAATTTGGGTCCAGAGCAATTTCTTTTGCAGCATACTGAGCAATCTAATTGCTAGCAACTTCTCATCATTTTTGCAGAAATTATTTAATCAGTCTGTATCCTTCAACTTAATTATATGCATTAGCTTTATTTGTGTTGCTTATGGCTTTCCCAGAACACCCAGGTCCACTTGACCTGTCTGCACAAAGACTACAGAGTCGCTCATACCTCAGAGAGGTGACTAGCTTTTCAGAAGCTGACAGTCACTGTTAAAAGAAGGGTCAGCCTTTTTAAAGTTCTGGGCACTCACTCCCGCAGCTCCCACTGTCACATTCATAGCCGTCTGCTTTTTAGACGTGTATATAACTAGGTGAGACTTGTAGCTACGAATATGTACAAGACACAATTAGTGTGTAGGGGAACTTTCTTTGTACCTCCCGCAAGAGTGAGATCCTGAAGTTTAAAACCAACACTGGTGTTCTGATCATTTCCAGGAGCTTGTCTCAGAAACTGTCAGCTTTACCTGGCACATGTTGGATGAGAAACTTAACACTTTGCACAGGGTGATGCAGAAGTCTATGCTAGCTGTTTCCCTTCATACTAAATGTGAGAAGGAGGAGGAAAAGAGCTTGAATGATTGAGTATGCAACAATTTGCAAACATCCTTACGTTTAATGTGTCATTTAAAAACAACACACTTCCATTTTGTCAGGCTATAGCCACTGTTTATGGGAGCACGCTGTATTAATTCAAACAATGGTATAAAGTTAGTTGAGATGGATATGCCCTTTCCCATGTAACTTATTCAATTATATGTGAATTACAAAGCCTAATTAAATGCCTGTTTTACTGAATGAAAACAATTCCATTTTTTTGAAAGGTGAAATAAACAAGAAAACTAATTTAACTGTGTGCATTTAACGTAATGTCTGTAGAGTTAATTTGGAATTATAATATTAATAATTTAGTTTGCTGTTGAAATCACAATGGATTTTAGTTGGAGGTGGAGTTTTGGGGATTGCTTTGTGGGTTTTTGCCTTTCTCACCTTAGTAGTGTGCTCAGAATCTCATCTGGTCACGTGAGAACAGCTGCACTGGATACTCCAGGCCCTCTAAAAGTTACAGCCTAAGTTTTTAAAACTAGTTACTGATTTTAGGTAACCATTTTAATAATGGAAACCTAAAACTCAAGGCTGCCATGCATCCATAAATTCCTGGCTGCATCTTCTTTTTCTGGATAAAATAATAAGGATGTGTTAACATTGCCATGGGGAATCTATTTGTTGCGTTTTCTTTCACTGGAGCAATCCCTCTAAGAGCTTTCCCACAGTGTTAAATTCCCTTAGTTATATAATTATATTTATTTTATGTTCCTAAGCATACGAACACCTGCCACAAGGCCTGATGCTCAGCAACCTTCTGTATTTAGCTTGCTGCATGCCCTGGTTGTGCAGTGGTGGTGTAAAACATGATAGGTGTAAAAGAGAAAGAGGAGGAGAAAGAAGTTCATCATAAACCAGGTAATCAAAGACACTAGGTCTCATTTTCTTATTATTGAAGCAGCATTTACAAAAGAAAAGCAACAACATTAATGTCCACCAGTCTCTTTCTACATCCTTATTTTGCCTGGTTTCCTAGTACATCATTTGCACTTGTAGCATTGCTTTGTTTTCTCCTTCGTGAGTTTTCCTTGCTAGTCGAGTTCCTTGGGAGAGGACAAGCAATCCTTGTCATACAGACACTTTTCCTTTGTTAGAGACTTTGTCTCTCTTGCACGGTTAATTCACTAGTGCCCTGCAGAAAAGAACATATTGCCTGAGAAGACAGCGCTAATAAGTGGTTAAATCTTCTGATGTTCCTGATAATTTGCCTTTGAGGGAGGCAGAAGGAGGATATTAAAAGCTTTCAGTTACAGACGTGCTGGAGGGACAATCTTGACACTGTACATTGGTAGCACATAAAAGTGAAGTGTAAGAGGGATGTTGCGCACTGGTGATTACACAATTCTGCTTGTGCAGGGAAATATTCTGTATCTTCCAATAATCTTTCTCAGGCATGCCTGCCTAACTTTCAGTTTTTTGGCAAGCTCTTCGTTTATAGTAAATTACTTTTTTATTGCAAGAGGCGTCATTCCAGGTAAATTATGAATTTACCCCCTTTTTGTTTTAGAACATCTGAGCCTCCAAGGCAGTATTTGGTTGCAATCCTGTTCTCCTCCTGGCTCAAAAGCTTTGTAGAATTGCTGTTATCAGTTTACTGTCATGTGCCAGTATATTTGAACAGCAGGGATGCCGCAGATCAGAATCTGGGATCTTTAATGGCTCTGCACGTTCATGATATTTATGACATATTGTCTGGAGCACAGCAGAATTCTGGTAAGCATCCTGGGTTAAGAAAGATGCATGCTGTAACTGCAGCAATATTCTGTTGAAGAGACTGCTGTAAGTAAGAATCTCGAGTGCTGAAAGTTTTCCTTTCTAAGCAGTTCCAAATTAATCTACGACACTGAGATGGTCTGTGAGTGCCTGCTACGGCTTTCAGGAAGCTGGTTGCTCACATGATTTAGTCTAGATATTTTTTTCCTCATCTGCTGCTCCATGTGTCTCTATTCTTTTTGCAAATGACAGCTCTGAGATGTGTAAAAGTGCCTGAATGGCAAGAATAGAATCTAGCTGCTGATGGCAAGAACAGACACTGTATCGGAGCAAGGAAGAACTGCTCTCAAGGTGCTGCTCCCAGACCAGTCATTTTCCAGAGAAAATAGATGTCCTATGCAGACAGGCAGTGTATGCAGAGGATGACAGTAAAGAGGGATTCAGCAGAATGGGCAGTATTTCCAGTAAGAAAGGAACCATTTCACATGGCAGCCTACCTTAGACAAGGCAAGGAGGCAACAAGAAAGACCAAGAGCAGAAAAAGAGACAAGGATAGGGTGTGAAGAACCATATTCAGAGGGGCAGAGAAAGAGGAATAAACAGATGGATGCAGTACGATTTTACACAAAAATGGAACAAATTGTATTATTACATTGAAGACATATCTATGAATGCATATAACCATGTAACTACTTACTTACACATACTTAAATATAAAATGCACATATTTTCATAATATTGTTGCTGCTGGTAAAAATTATTCTTGTGATCTTGGTTCATAGTTTGAAAAAGCTTGTGAACCCCTTTGCTATGGGAGATAAGAGAGCTTCTGTACTTCTCAGCAGAGGGAAAATTCCATAGTGTTTTGATACCATTACCTTATTCTAGCTCCTCTGTAATTCTGTGAAGTGGATGTAGAGACTTGGATAATTCAAGTGTATGAGTTAATAAATTACAGTTGAGTATATCCAGTTACCATAATGGCTCTTAAATAATTAAACAAAGCAATCTTAAATAGGATATTGCTACACCGCACTAACTAGAAAGGTGTCATCAGTGTTACTAAAAACCTATCCCTTAAGGTCTCATTCCACTCTCTAAGTAGAGTACAATTAGTGGTTGCTTTGTGGGTCTAGAGGAAATGAGTATAAATCAAACGCACAGGGTGCTTGTAGGGAATAGAGCTGAATTTAATGATGACAGTTGTGTGGGTTATGGAAAATATGGCTCAGTCACTGATAATGACGGCTTGTTGCAACTCGATTGACCTGTCTGTAGGATGGCTGTAGCCCCCTTGCAGGTCACTGCAAGAATTAATGCTTATAAAGTTCTTTCATACTCTTCAAAGAGAACACTACTTTTTAAATCAACATCTGGAATAAAGATGTTATTGGAAGACAGTGGTGTATATTGACCATGCTTCAGTCAGGCCTTGAAGTCCTGATGAAAGCAGAAAGCAATGCTCTCGTAATTAAGTCCACTAACATCTGACAATTCACTTACATAAATGAAGGATACAAGATTAGTCCTCTGTTAGGACTCTTGCAGGAACTAAATTTGTACTTGGTAGCCGTGAGGTAATAACGGCCTGATTGAGCCTTTGTGCAGACCTAAATTAAAACTAAAAAACTCTGCAGAAGCCTAAAACAAAAGGAAAAAACCCATTAAAAAAAAAAAAACTCATAAAATTCTCATTTATATATAAATAATGAACAGTGACTGAAACACAAGTTTTTTTCATGGAAAACTAGATATACTGTCTGAAAACTGAGTAAGGGCTACAGAGTGTATCAACAAAAGATTCTCTGGAAGAACTTTACTCAAAGGCTTTTTACTGTCTGTGGTATTTCAGATGTTCTCACAGCAGGTGGGCCATATATTGTGTTACTTTCCTTGAGAAATTGCAGGAATGAAAAAATACAAGGTGTCATCCAATCCTTGTTTCATATTCAGTAAAGCAGACTGGTAATGCCAGTTTCTGTGATTTATCGATAAAGAGTCAAACCACATACTGGAGTTGCCTCTCGACAACTCACTCAGAGTTCTTTTAATAGTAATAACTGAGATTTATATAGTGCCTTTCATCCCCCAGAGATCCCAAAGCATTTTAAGAACTCCTTTAAACATTCTTTTTAAGAAGAAATACAAGGCCCGTGGAAAAAAGGTGACTGCTGCTTGGGCAAGCAACAATTGTCTGGCAGAGTACGCAATACCATTATACACCAGTTTGGGACAGGAAGAGAAGGACAGAGGTGTCAAAACAGAATGGCGGACACCATATAATTAACTACATTATAAAGAAATACAATCTGTCTAAGTACCCTGGAACTGGAATCTAGACACTATATTGCAGAACTTCCCTTAGGAGACACATTTGTATTTTTTTAACTTATAATGTGAAATCAATTCAACACTGAACGTTGAAATACTTTCCTATGTGTGCAGCTGCAACAAGAATGTACTTTTATCACTGGTAGTTACACTATCATAGTATCCAAAATATATCAGGTGCTGTTCAGTTGCTGTAGATAAAGTCCTGGAACTAAAAAAAATCACAGGACAAGAATAAAATAAATAAAGTGAGGGATATACAAGAAATTACAAGAGGTGATATTGCAGCTTGCTTTACTCCTTTCACACTTTGTATTTGTCTTGATCATCAAGCCTGATTTGCCATTCTCATCTTCAGAAAAACAGCTTTTCTGCTTCATGTCAGCTGTGAGGTTGTTTTCACCTTTATCTCAATCAACAAGAGTAGAAGGTGTGTATTCCTACAGTCAGACTGGGTCCAAATCTGATTTAACTTGCATACTGTGTAGATCAGTGAAGCTCCATGAAATACAAAGCAGGACAGCATTTGATGAGCTGGTTTGTTTGTTTGTTTGTTTTTAATAAATATTATGAATGTGTCAGAGCAGGCTGTGATTTTTTTTTTTTTAAATTCTTTTCCTTGCCCTTTTGAATCTTCAGAAGCCCTGGAGAGGATGCCTCTGGGAATCATTTATTTACAGACAAGGGAAGAGAGGTTTATTGAGTAGTGAAAATATCATCTTGTTTTGTTGCTGTATTTTCCACTTTTATTCTGAGAGATTAACCTGTACAAGAAAAGCACTTTAATGGAATATAACTGCTCTATGAAGAGGGCCTGAAGAGATATCTATGCAGTATTTATATGCTGTCTCAATTACCACTGCGAGATAGTTTGATGATTCAGCAAGCGGCCCTAACAGTATCTTCAATAATTCTTTCCCGTTTAGGTCTCTGAAGAAGAACCAAATCTATACTATTGCTTGGTCTTTTATTCCCTTTAGGTCACACATTTCAGTACAGAAAGTACGTATGTAATCTTCTCTGAGCTGAAAATGCAGATGAACCAGGCAGCAAGGCTGAGCTGAATGGAAAGCCAAGAGTTTCTAACAATGCAAGCTGCTCTCCACAAGATATTTTGAGGTAAACATGCCTGGTTTCCCGTTACATTAAAAAAAAAAGAAGTGTTGGGAATATACCCCTTAGAAGAACACGCACAGTACTCTCAACAGAAATGTGATGCAGCAAAGGAAATGTTTTACTTCAAATTGTTTGTGTAGTTACTGTGCAAAGCAAATGTATAAATTTTCAGTGTCTTCAAAGGCAAAAGCCCAGGAGTTAAGACAAGTGAAGAAACCAAGAGCAGAAGTTGGAAAGAACTGGTGCATAGCACTCTGTGGGAGATGCTGTAAGGAAGAGTATTTTTTAACAGTGTCAGAAGGCACATCAGGGGAGTTGGTAGCAAGCGTCAGTCGCTCAGGAATACGCAACGATCTGTTGTTGAGAATATTATGACAAGTTATATGGAGCACCAATGAATACGCCAGACTTTATCAAGAGTGAGGCAATCATTCCCATCGCCATAAAAGTATCTTGGCAGGCAAAGACTATAAATGTAATAAAAGAGAGGGGTGGGGGGAAATGACGTCTGTGCCCATAAAAGAGGACAGTGATTGTGTGGTTACAGTGCTTCATAAAATCCTTCAAGTTAGCAGGAAGGGAAGAAATTGGGTGAAAAGATGAGTACAAAGCAACCCATTATATTTTTGTTGGAAGCTGGTAGGGTGGATGAGGGAAAATACCATGAGATCCTTAGTCTGATTTTATACCTTTCTATAAACAGGAGCTACTGGCTGCTGTAGCAGACAGGAGTCAGCAAGATGGACCTTTTCTTTAATTCAATATGGATATGTTTTACATTTCTACCTAAAATAAAGGAAAGTACTAAGACTGAGAAACGCAAAATTATTTCATTAATTAAGTACGTAAAGTGTTTTTACCCAGTCTTAGACAAAAAAAACACCACAACAACAAAAAAAACCCCACAACCCATACATACAAAGGGCAGGGTGGAAGCTGCAAATTAGGTGAAAAAGCATTTTTTCTTTCTTTCCCCCCTCCCCCACTCTGGAAAGCAGTGGCAAAAAAGAACGAACACAGATGGTTTTCTTGATAGGATTCAATAATTTTCCAAACTGGTTTTGCATAAAAACCTTATTACAGGTTTCTTTTCTGACCTAAATGATCACATTCATATCTAGCAAAGGAATTACATACATTATTATATAAATTATATCACCAACAATTGTGTGAAAAAAGCGGTTCTGTCAGTTCAGAAGAACTTGTGACAGTCCTTTACTTTCTTCTCATTTTCTTGAAAAAAGTCTTTGAGACTGAAATATTAAGTTCAATATATCTTGTATACATCCTAAACACTAACTGAGTCAGTGCTGAAAGATTTGTGGTTTACCCTAATTTATTCAGCCTTAATTCTGCTTCTGTAAGGCTAGACATGGTAACGGGTAAAGATTCAGACTTGAAAATACATGCCACTGGAACAGGAGATTTCAGTTGTTTAGATATAGTGGTTAATGAGAGCTGTGATAGCTCTCTGGAGATACATAAAAGACTACAAATGACTGGTTCATTTATAAGTGATGAAGATCTCTCAAGAACAAAATCAAAAATACAATAAATACAATAAAATACAAATACAATACATAGAGATACAATAAAAAAAAATACAATAAATAGAGAGCTGTGAACTTGCAGAGATCTCGAGAGTGGTACACTGTCCCTGTCATCCCACTGGTGAGATTTCTTTATTGCACAAATTTTAATAGAATTATTTTTCATTTGCAACATCTTACAAGACATTTAATTTACCTTTCTTCTGCTTCACATTTCTGCTTTGCAGAGCCCAGTGGTTTATGGCTATCGTATACCGACATTTTCTCAGTCACATCTTATTTCTGCCTGAAAGTTTAGTTTGAGTGGCGTTAGATTATTCACAATTCTGTGGAAGTGCAATGCATTACATGTCCTTCAGACACGAGGACTCACAGCCTCCACTTTTTGGAGTGTCACCCCATTTGGGAAATTTCAGAACTGTTGTGCAAACATACATCAGCTGAAAAACATCTGTGCATCAGGTCTTGCAGTTGTAACATCAGCTCAACTTGATGTTTCTGCCTACAAAATACTTACCAGAAATACTATAGACCCCAGAGGTAAATATTTGAAGTGCATGAAACCCTCTCCAAAACCACCATCTAATCACTGGACACAGAAATACGTGGCCAGATGTCAACATACGAATAATGTCTTTATTTATTTATCTTTTTTCAGGTTTTAATCTTATTTGTATGCCAATATTTATTGACATTTGAACCCTTAAGTATAAAATATAAAAAACATAGTTGATGTTTATATGGATAGTTTTACTGGATAAATAATCTAAACAATTATTTCCAGAAGTATTTTCTTCTGTTTTGTTGATAAATACTTTGTTGATTACCTGGAGCCTTGAACTTGAAGCAAAGGCTAACCAAATCTTACCATGAGAGTTTATCTGAATCGCTGGCAGAGTTGGGCATGAAGCATAAGCCTATGCTATTTGTAAAGTGTTTTAATGACTTGTGCATAAAATCTCTTCTATAAATACAGCTTTGCTATTACTTAGTTCTCTCACAGAATACTCAATGAAATCATGAGAAATAAATCTCTGTTATTCTTTGCGTGTAGCTCTCTCTTGCCCACGTGGATGGATTGTAAGACTGACATTAACTCCAGCTATTGACAATCAAAGCCATGATTTGAAAGTGAACTCAAATTACAGTGGGCAGCATCAGTGCTTCAGTAGCTGGAGAAGCAGACATTGGTTCACAATCTGAAAAGTATCAATCATCTGTAACTTTCACTGAAGTCAAATTATAAATGCTTGACACCTCCCAGGACTTGTCCTGCTATTCTGAAATGTAGATTGTGACTAGAGGAGAGAAAAATGGCAGTTTAGCAGGAATATTTCTTCAGGGTTAAGTAATCAGAAAATTCATCAGCAGCTGAAATGTGCTAAGATGGATGGAGCAGGTCTCTTTCTCCAAAACTAAAATTTTTGTATGCCACGCATAGATGAAAAGAGTTTTGACCATTATGTCACTATAAAGATTAATATAGCCTTGATTAATAATATTAATCCATTCCAATACCATGAATATTTATATAATATTGCCATCTGATAATGGTTACGTCAGTTAGGAGTTGTAATTACCAATATTGATTAGCTACACATGATGCATATTGATTACTAATCCTGAAATAGTATTTTGTTTTCAAAATCCTATCTTCCACTTTTACTTACTGCTTCTTTATCTAATTTAGCTCTCCAAATTTTTGCATTAGTCAGTGTATTTGTGAGGGCACAGGCACTCACCTCTTACGGCTTGTCTATTAGGAATTACCTTAATGAGAGCAACAACCACCATTTAAGATATATTTTAAAAATGGAATTCCAGTCTGACTTAATCCTGATGACACAAAAGTAAATAAATCCCTGGATTTATAATGGTGCAAAAATTATTAATAACAAGACTAAAAAATGGTAAATAACTGAGTTACTGAAATGTGAAATTACTCATTGTAATATCTGTTTTCATGAGTTCAGGCACCATTTTTTTATTGCAGATTTACACAAGGGCCTATTTTTTAAATGATGATATGAATACTTTTTACTTTTACAACAAAATATCACTTTCTTGACGGATTCCCTAAGTGTTCTGCACATGTCATGTCGTATCACTTTCTCTGTATTACTCACTGTCTTTGAGCAATGAAGAACATTTAAACCAGCCAGAGGGTCATTAAAAAAATCAACAGATCTGTTGACTGTGGTTTGACCTGTGGTTACTGGGCCTTGAGATTTTTTTATAAGGTAACCTACTGACTCTTGTTGAATTAATTCAATATAAGACTTAAGCACCTACCAGTGGAGTTCCCTGATGCCTAGGGTTGCATCCAGATCTTACAGGTTTGACTTTCTACCTGGTGTATAGGAAGTTTTAAGGAGTGAAAGCAAGTTAAGAATGTACCCTCTGAGGGTGAAGTTACATGAAGAAGGCTATTGTCAACCAGAGTAATAGTTTTCTTCTCCCTCCTCTATCTTTTTTGACTCCTTTATCCTGGAAGAAAAATGCCTTAAGAAGAATAGTTTTCCCTGGATTAGTGAGGTTCAAGGTCTCTCATGAATATAAGATGAAATGGGAGCATATAACCATAAGTAGGCCACTCCTGATTATCCTTAACTATGATTCATATAGGATCATAGAATCATAAAATGGTTTGGGCTGGAAGGGCCCTTAAAGATCATCTAGTTCCAACCCCCCTGCCATGGGCAGGGACACCTTCCACTAGACCAGGTTGCTCAAAGCCTCATCCAGTCTGGCCTTGAAGACATCCAGGGATGGGGCATCCACAGCTTCTCTGGGCAACCTGTTCCAGTGCCTCACCACCCTCTCTATGAAGAACTTCTTCCTGATATCTAATCTAAACCTCCCCACTTTCAATTTAAACCTGTTACCCCTTGTCCTGTCACTACAGGCCCTTGTAAAAAGTCCCCCCCCAGCTTTCTTGTAGCCCCTTCAGGTACTGGAAGGCTGCAATAAGGTCTCCCCGGAGCCTTCTCTTCTCCAGGCTGAACAAGTCCAGTTCTCTCAGCCTTTCATCATAGCAGAGGTGCTCCAGCCCTCTGAGCATCTTTATGGACTCCTCTGGACTCACTTCAAGTGGTCAATATCCTTCTGGTGTTGGGGGCTCCACAGCTGGACGCAGCACTCCAGGTGGGGTCTCACCAGAGCAGAGTACAGGGGCAGAATCCCCTCCCTCGACCTGCTGGCCACACTTCTCCCGATACAGCCCAGGATACGGTTGGCTTTCTGGGCTGCCAGCGCACACTGCTGGCTCATGGTCAGCTTTTCATCCACCAGTACCCCCCAGTCCTTTTCTCCTCAGGGCTACAAGATCATTAAGTGAGCTCAACCATTTGAGTTGACCTCTCAAATGTAGTTGCGGTTGATCTCTCTCCGTGTAGTCTGTTGAATCTGCTAAGCATGTGGCTGCATTTTCAGCCCTAACCATCTTCCAGAGAGGAGAAGTGTCAACAGACGTCTACCAGAGATTTACCTAGGTATTTGGAAGCTAGAGCCCAAAGGATCTATCTTATCTTACCTTAACATTAGAATAAGCCCCTATAATTGGTCTCTCAAACAGCTCGTGTGATGAAGATTTAATTTTGTCTTTTTAGAGGAAGGAGTTCACTCCTTTACCTTCATGTCAAGTGGTTAAAATCTCTTATCCACAAAGTGAGACCTTGATCCAAGGCCTTTCTCGGCCACAGTGGTTTCAAAGAAGCTACACCTAAATGTTCAATCATCCTAGCCACCAATAGAGACAGAAATCCTCTTCCCCATTGTCATGGTTTAGCCCTGTCTGGCAATTAAGCACCACCAGTTGCTTTACCACTCCACACACACCCCTTCCCAGTGAGGAAGGGTTGGAGGAAAAACAATGGAAATTCATAAAAGTTGAGGTAAGAATTATTTAGTTATATAAATGAAACCTATGGAGTTACTAAGAATAATATTGTGAGTAAGTAATTAAAAGAACAGAAAAATAGAACAAATGATACAGGATCTCACCACCTGTGGACAGACAAAGCCAGGTTCCAAAAAGAGCAAAATATAGAAATAAATTCAAAACCCTGAGCACATAAGTGAAGGGAGAAAAAACCCCTCCCTGAACCCAGGAGTGGAGAGCAGGGAGAAAGAAACTTCCAACTCCCCCTTCCCAGAGCAATTTCCCTGACAAAAGATGCTACCACTCTGCTAATCACCTTCCAGGAGGTCTGAACAAAGACTGTGCTTCCAGAGAAACCCCACTGTGCCTGGAACCTCTGAGATGACACCACCACCACCACCCCACTCCCCCACCTTCTGGGTTGCACCCGCCGTGCAAAAACCACACACTTTGCAAACTCCCCCTCACCCCACTGGCGAGTACCACTGGTACAGGAGTAACACTGAACACTCAGCTTGATGTATTATGGAATGAAACAAAATCTTGTGGGCTGGCCCCAGGAGAGCTATCTAACAGAGTCTGCTGCCTGGGAGGCACATCCTAAATGGTCTGACATCTAGAAAATGTTGTTAGTTCCATCAAGTAGCACTGCAAATATACACATAATCTTCAGCTTCTGGACAGCTGTAAGTATGCTGATTATGTGACCCTGAACAGGCCATATATGCTCATCAAGGCACTGTGGACCTACATTTCTTACTCTTTTTACCCTGTTATGACCCAGGTAGAAAACAAGATGAACCAGGGCAATTCTGGGCATGAACAGTGAGTTCAAGGCTGAAGGAGAAACCTGCTTTGTGTGAGGTGTTACAGTGGTATGTATCAGCTAAGCTGAGCTACACGTTGGATTTACTCCTTCCACTTCTCTTTTACACAGCAACACCTCTTCCCCCCTCTCCACCCTGACCTGCCTCTGATGCGTGCTACACCAGTCATTTAATGAGCAGTGAGTGACCTCTGTGAAGCCATGGCCCATTTTCAGTGGTAAGAACTGTGGGTCTCCCTAGTACCATCAATTGCTCCTGCATCCAAGGGCACTTTAAAAAAATATCCATGAATATAGATTTGTTAAAAGTGATGAAATTTATAATTTACTAATAGGATCAAAATCTTTCTACCTAGTTATCAAGAAACATTTGATGAATATAATCCAGAATGTAAATTATTTAGAGAGAGTAACACGTGGTGCAGTTGATATGAGGAAATGGTGTTAACATGCCTTTCAAACTCTCAGCCCTCCGAGAAGTGAGAGGTAAGGGGGCAATAACCCTCTTCAAGCTGTGAAATATTAAAGACACGTGATATGTTTCCCTTGCAGATTTTACCTAAAAGTTGATTTATTGGTGCTTAAACGCTCAAGCATATTCAGTAAATAGGACCACAGATGTGCCCATATTTCTGACTTGATAAGCCTGATGAATTATGGGATATGAGACCTTTTATCCTGTAGCCTGTGAAAAGTGAGTGTGGTGATCTCAGCCCTGTTTCTAGTGGCCAGATGTCCACCTAGTGACCCTAATTGTTGGACTCTGCAGTTCTTTCAGGTGACAGGATGACAGCTTGTTCTGGAGGCATATTTGCAGAACTAATAGCCTTAATAACATGCTTGTCAATCCATGACAAAGAAGTTTTCTTTTTCATTGCCTGTGCTTTTCCTATACTGTGCAGGAGCTGGACAATTCATCACCTTTTGTGAGAAATACAATCTGCCTTTAAAGGAAAAAGTTGCATTCCAGCTTGAATTAGTTAGTAGTAACGGTTGGATGTTTTATCACTACAAGGGAAAGTTAGCAAAGATATTTTTTTCTTCTTTGTTCAACTCTCTTATCTCACCTGTTCACCACTTTCTTTCCCGCTTTCCTGCACACTACAGAATAGGAGCACATCCAGGAACAGAGTATCTTCGGGCGTAAATCTCCCTGATGCCTAAGCCTTATGCAGTCACACTAATACAATGAATTTTGTTACAAAACAGTGCAGAAGAAGGGACATTGTCCTTCGTCCTCTTTGTGGCCTTTGACACAAGTAAAATAGAAGAATTTAAAATAATTTCTGTCCTTAGACTCATAGAATGGTTGAGGCTGGAGGGGATGTCTGGAGATCAAGCAGGGCTGCCTAGAGCCCAGGACCATTTCCAGATGGCTTTTGAATATCTCCAAGGATGTGGACAGCACAGCCTCAATGAGCAACCATTTTCAGTGCTCAATCACTCTCACAGTTCTTCCAAGTTGGATCCATCTTGTCTGGAATTGTCGTCATCTCCTATATCCACTGTTTTCATAAACTGCCTTAATAACATGCACTGCTGGCTACTACAGTGGAAATGTGATTTTTATGATCTTTAATGGGTATAAATGTTACCCTTTTGTAAGCATCTCTTTCTTGGCATGAACATTTTCACACAACAAAATCATAATCTACTGTTATTCTAACAAGTCAAAAGACCATTGCCTGCCCAGTCTGTCCAGTGTCCACACTACAGAAGCTCTGTAGCTTCCAAAACAGGGTGTCTACATTAAAACTTCCTCTTAGGAGTGATCCCTGTCCTGTGCTAACTCCCAAATGGTTCTTGGACATCATGTGGGGAGTGCTGGTTGGCATTGGCCACAACAGCACCAGAAACCATCTGAATGATTTAGCAGTGCATGCAGAGAATTGAATACCCATGCCCAGGAATGTTCCCTGGCAGTGTTGGGAAACAAACCTGCTATGTTTGCTGGGAGTATTATTGGGGGATTATAGGAAAGGGGGAAAAGTGGCAATGCAAACCTTCTACCTAAATTTAACCTCACAGCTGAGTTAACTTGATTCATATTGAAATAAACCAGAACTTCAGACAAACTAAGTGGAGAATGGCAGCGAAGACGGCTACTTTCCCACTTCACATCATCTGGTTATTTCCCTTACAGAGCTTCAAAAGGGAAATAAGCCATTCCTGCACACTGGGCTTTGAAGGTAAGCTGCTCTGTGAAAACTCCCTGCAGTGCTGTCTTGCTAAAACCAACAGTTCAAAAACGTAAGCTATGCTTGGTTATAACCAAGTGGCTGTAGAGGCTAAACATAAATCAAGCAGTTTCTTGAGCTATATCTAATAACAAAACCCAAAACAAACCCAAAATAACCCCAACAGAATGAGTTGTGTTCCCCAGCTCCTGTATTCACTTTCAGGCCCTGCGCACATTTAACTTGAGACCCCTCATGTCCCGATGAGATACCCCCTCTTTATTCCCTTTATCCATGAACTGGGGAGGGGAACAGGTCCCCAGCAGGGCCCAGTAAAATTCTCAGCCTGGAAGATCAGGGACTAGGAGAAATCGGTTGGAGTGAGTCCAGAGGAGGCCACGAAGATGATCAGAGGGCTGGAGCACCTCTGCTGTGATGAAAGGCTGAGAGAGTTGGGCTTGTTCAGCCTGGAGAAGAGAAGGCTCCGGGGAGACCTTATTGCAGCCTTCCAGTACCTGAAGGGGCTACAGGGAAGCTGGGGGGGGGACTTTTTGCAAGGGTCTGTAGTGACAGGACAAGGGGTAATGGGTTTAAACTGAAAGGCTTAGATTAGATATCAGGAAGCAATTTTTCACGAAGAGGGAGATG
>NW_010267475.1:34434-83080 GCF_000690775.1 Eurypyga helias
CGGAGGAAATGGTGAGGCACTGGAACTGCCCAGAAAAGCTGTGGATGCCCCATCCCTGGAAGTGGAAAGTGTTCCTGCCTATGGCAGGGGGGTTGGAACTAGATGATCTTTAAGTTCCCTTCCAACTCAAACCATTCTGTGATTCTATGAAACTGGATGAGGCGTTGGAGTTTGGACAATGATGCCTAGGGATGTACATAACAGCATATTAGGAATAGAAAGAGAGAATTCTGTCTTTCATTGCTTATACTGCTTGTCCATGTTTCAGTCATTCAGTCCAACAATGGCACCAGACTATGTTTAATGCTTACAGAAAAATACGAATAGATGTTTTATTGCAGGGGCTGATGTTTTCACAGGGTTTACTCATCTGGTGCATCAGAACTGAATTGATGTCACACGCAGCATACACAATGTTTTGAACTTCTTTTCAACACAAGGCCCTGTGCAATGGCATTTGTGGTATGTGTTAGTAATACAATTATTAACTTCATGTTAAGAAAAATTCTTTTGCTTATTTACATGGAGTATGTAAAAAAGATTTGGTATAAATTGTTTTATAGTATTCCTTACTTGTGCTGTCTCAATTGACCAATATTAAAACTACCTACTATTTATCTTCATTTCCTTTTGAAAATGGCTATGAACTCATAAAGGTTTATCCAATGTCCACCAAAGTCAATGGGATATAAAAGGTCTTTTAACAGTGAATTAATTTTTCTGGTGGATTAAACGACTTTAGGTAAATGGAAAATTAAGTAATGTAAATTATCATTAGCCTAAAGTGTTATGCTAATATTATTAGTTTTACTACAGTTTCATGCCAGGGTCTTATCTCAATTACACGGGCATGAATATAGATAACTGTTGACTTAGAGCTACTAAACTTTTTCTGATTATTTACTAATGTAGCAGACCAAAATATGGACCACTTGTCTTGCTTGGTGGGACGTAAAATGCAGGTTTCAGTTACTGGTTTTCCACCTGATATTTCTGGTGCACTCGACAATAGTAAGAGATATTATTCTTTATCAGAGTCAGCCTTACTGCATAAACCCCACTTTTTTTTCCCTTTGACTGTTCTGTGTTCTTTCTTTGGAGAAAAAAATTGATGCAGTTGCAGAGTTAATAGCTTTTTACCTTACTACAATTTAAGTCCTCACTTTCTTCAAGACATTATTAAAAAAAAAAGGATAAAAAAACCCCCCAAACCCCACAAAACCAAAATCTGACCTTTTTACTCTAGATTCTATGTATTTATTAATTTATTTTCCCTAGGTAGCGTTGTATGTGCATAAATAACAGGGTTTATAAACAAGTGGCCCTATCCATATGGTCACCCATCTGGTGGTGAAGAATCCCAAGAGAGAGTCCAATTAGTGGGAGCACAAACATAAAGTTAGGAAAAACTACTAAGACTGTTGTTTGTACAGCTTCCAAATGATAAATCCAGATATCACAATGAGAACTAATGTGTTTCTAAAGCACCTTTCATCTTGAACAACCCTGATGGTATTTTCCATGTAGGAATTATTATAAACATAGTTATTTGATGACTGTTTGATATACAGAGGAATTAAAAATAAAATAACTTCCTAAGTGAGGGTGCAGGCATTAAGGGATGAGCACCTTTATGACCCTGTTGTTAAAGACCTGACTACCTCTGCTTAAATTCAGAGCCTTCCCTTGGACATATATGTTTCTAATGCAATATCATGGAGAAATTAAACTTGTGGGAAAACCGTAGGAACTGTGTGCCACTGTGCGAGTGGACACATCATGTTAGAGTAGCAAATCCCAGCATCCCCTTTTTGACTATTTCTTATCCAATTTGCTTTCTACCTTCCATCAGACAACAGATGGAGGTGCAGGAACTTGAGATCAACATGAATACTCTCTGCAAACACACACAAGCACCTTCATCCCATATTCTTGGGTATGGAAAGGCTTGAATCTGGCAAGTTGTCTGGAGTGTGTGTATGCTGCTTGCTAGTGTACTCTGGGAGAGTCGGTGGATATAGTTTGAAAACCCTTCCTTAAACCTGTGTGCCCTTATATCTGGATTATGTTTGGATTCTCAGTATTCCTGAAAAGAAAATAGACTGTGAGCTGGAGCAGAGGTGTTTTAAAGCTGTGTTCAGAGTTGTCTAACAATGTTTTTTTATTGACAACACCTAGGTGACTGCAGTCTGAACATAAATATTCTTGTCAGCTTTCTGCTCAGCACAGTATCTGTCCTGAGTCTCATTTTGTGGTTTTATTCTCTGTGGCTCATACCTGGAGTCCAGACACTCAACAAGGAGTCCTGGATTCTGCCTAAGGGGAATCAGACCTCTAAATGACATATATTGGCTTCCAGGCACAGGAGTCGTTTCTTGGATCTAGCTTAGAAAGCAAAAAGCACACTTAGGGGAACGAGCATCTTTGTGAAGAACTATTCATGTCCTTTTCAGTGGCAACTGTAGGATCCAGCTACTAATAATTTCTGCCAATTTTTATTACTCAGACACTATTCGAATATGATTTGGGGAAATTAGCTAACTAACTAAAAGACCCTCAACTGAATATTTTGGAATGCAGAATGATTAATCTTTCAGCAAGTTCGGAAAGAATTTCTGATGCATGGAGTGTTTTGATTGGTAGTCATGGGGAAGATTTTCAAAGGTCAGGACAGAAGAGGAATGAAGAATTTATCCAGGGAAAGATTGGAGTTTGCTATATACACAAATTAAATTCACATCAAACTTAGAGAGGTTAACATTATTTAAATTTTCAGTGCTGAAAAACAAGTGTCTGTAATGTATACTATTCTGCTACAGTGGTGCACTACACATGCAATAAAGATTAAAAAGCTCAGCCTTTTATTGTAGGTATATATGGTTATTGCAAAACTTTGGATCAGAATTTCATTTTTTGTAAGATTTTCTGGGTGCAGTTAGCTTGGATCATCCAGATGCCTGCATTAAAAGAGGTTACAGCAAATCACGTTTCTCCTGATTAGTGACTATAAAAGCTGTAACATATCATTCCAACTGCACGGTGTTTCAGGGGCTTTGAGTCAATTGTTGTCGCCTTACCAGCCGAAAGGTATGTATGCATTTCTTTTCCTTAGCTGTCAGAGCTGGTAACTCAGTTTGCAATATGGCAGTCAAACTGTGCTTTTCTCTGCTGTCACTTTACTGCCAGCAGTAACAATTCAATAACACCTCTACAACCCTGTTGCCATTTGTTTGTCCCCGAAGTTACACGAAGACAAAACTGCTCTGCAGAAAATGCCCTTGTCGGGTTGGGAATTAACATCATGCAGAGACAGTGGGATATATCCTGAAGACAGTATGGTTAAAAAGGTGACATTACCTTTATTGCCAGCAGTGATCTAGAAGAAAAAAAAAACTGAGCCACGTGTATTCAGTGGGTCCTGCTACCAGAGCTGGCTGTTGAGGAGGTGACTCCCAGAGTCAGAAACTCTGGGGATGTAAGTACACGCTAGGGAAAGCATAGGTCCTGAAACACAGCCTCCGGAGCCTTGGTGGGTACATCCACGTGGCGCTGACTGTGGAAGAGCCCAACTCTGGTTATCACACTATGGGCACAGGCTTGGATTTATAAAGCTAGAAGCAGTGAAGGAAAAAGCCCTCATATTTTAAATTGAGCTTATTTGACATGAAAATCACTGACATGCAATGTTTATGGCACTCCACGGTCACTTTGAAGAGCAGAAGTACAGTGTAAATAGCTATCAGAGAGACTTAGAGGACCAAAATTATCTAAAGCAAAATAGGTATAATGAGACACTTAACAAAAAATAAACTCTGAATATCATGTTATTGCTTATGAACCTGAAAGACATCTAGAGATAGGTCAGCTGTTATGATACCCACATTTCATATTGTATTTAATATAAATTCTCTTCTAAATGCGTTACTGATTCTGGTAATAGAGTTTAATGTGAGTTTTTAATTCTGTTGACTTAAGTATGACTATTTCATGTTTGTTTGTAATGGCTATACTTGCTGGCTGTGCTATGCATATTGTATTCTCCCTCAGAATTTACCTGAATATGTGAGGTGGAAGGTGTGGAGTTTAAATATTCAGAGAATGAAGAGGTAATTGGTGGATGAAGAGAAAGGCTTATGGGAATTCCACCTAGACCAATGACCCAAGTGGGAAGAAATCTTTGTGGGGCAAGAGGAACTTACTGAGCTGCATGCTGTTTGCTTGTTATACCTGTCAATTTTTGAGATAGTTGTGTTAAATAATCATAAAGGAGCTGTTATTGCAGTCCACTAAGGAAACGGCGAAAGAATCATGTCACATCTGGGCAGAAGGTGAGTAACTTTGAATGGCAGCCTGTACTGCTGGAATAAGGGACTCTTCTCCATAATAGCTAGAAACAAGCATTTTTCTGCTCAAAGGGCTTATTTGTGGGCAAGACATCGATGCTATTCTTTATAATATTGATTTTTCTCTGGGAAGCTGAGACAATGAGGAGGATATTGGTGATGCAGTGGTAAGGATCTCAGATTACTTGAGTGTTGATACTAGCAGCCTAATTGAAGGAGTCCAGTGTAGGACCCATTTATGAACTGAGATGAGAGACTTAGGAGAGCACTTGAACTGCAATTTCCTGAAGAGAAGCAGAGAGGTATGTCCAAAACACAGCCTCCAAGCCTTAACAGCCAACTCTGAGAAGGTATACAAGAGGGAGAAGTGGTCAGTTAACTCATCAGCTCTTGGTAACTGTAAAGGTCATGATAATTCCTAATGCCTGGGAAGGAAGCAGGGAAGTGTCTTTTAAATTTCTGAAGTATTAATATACTTTCCCAAATTTAGAAGGGATACTCACCATCTCCATCTGTCCTCTTTTCCCCCCAAATGTTCTGCTTATTTTAAAGTATTAGTGCCTTAAGGATGCAAGTGGCCCATACTGCTGACTCCTGAAGAGTGTGACTTCCTACAGTTTCACCAGCTTCGGTCCAAAAGCTTGCATTAGCAATCTCTTGGCAACTTGGTTCCCTAACAATGTCATGGAATCCTATCAACCGGCTTTTTAAATATCTAAATATATAATGTACTCCATAGTTTTATAAATAGAGGCATCTGGGTAAAAATTAGGACAGTGCACCCCATTTAGGGCCCTCCAGTGCAAGAAAGACATCAGCCAACTGGATGGAGTTCAGTGGAGGGCCACAGAGATGGTCGGACTGGGGCACTTGTCCGATCTGCAGTGTTGTGCCATCTCCATCCTTGGAGGTTTCCAAGACCCTGAGTGATGTTATAGAATGTTGACTGACCTTGTTGCTGATGCTGATGGAGGCTGATCTGGCGGCATCCCAAAGTCCTTACCGACCTGAGTTATTCCAGGATTCTCTGTTTCTTAGTCACAAATTTTTGTCATAGGGCCAACCAAGAATGGCATAAATTTGGCATTGTAGACAGTTACTTTGACTGTCTGTATTTCTTGACACCAGCTTGGCTTCTGCTGCTCTTTGATGGAATATTGCATTTCTCAACTATGAGATATTCCACTTAAACAATGTGTGACAAGAATGGCATATATCCTTTCAGAAACTTAAAGAAAAGCATAATTTTTCTTACTGATAATTTAAAAATTAACTTTGTTTGCTCAGAACCTCCTGTCTGGACCTTGTCATAGATTATTCTTTGAAGAGTCTTGCTTTTACACTGCCTAATGTAGTGTTTCATTCATCTGAAAAGTAATATTTATTTAACAGACCAAAAATATAGCTTATGATACATACAGTGAGACAAGTCTTTAGCAGTATAAATCAATGTGACTTCTTTGAAATCCATGGAGGTATATTATTAAGCCAGAAACTGATGTGACCATTAGATATCATCTTTGCATATCTATGTAAGGCCCATCTTGGTCACATACAAAATCTCATTTAAGACCTCATTTCACTGAGATATTTTAATAGTTGCCAAAATTTAAGCATGTCATTCAGTTGATTGCAAAGGGATTCATCATGTATTTAAGCACCCTGCTGAATCATGATAAGGAAAGTAAGTGAGGGATATAAAAGATGATTTTAAATAGTGGAATATGCCTACCAGCATACTGGAATACTCTGAAATGTATTTGCTGCTTCTTCCCCCGAAAAACTGAGAGAAGAGTAAAAAAGTGTAACTTCTCTGCAGGATCCATTGTGAAGGATTTTTAGAGTCAGCAAATTCTTTTACTGTTTGCTTTGCAGTGCACTACCTTCACTTTTCAGTTGCTTTCCCTGTAACACAGACCTGTTCTTTGTCGCTTGACCTCCTCTGTTTCTCTCTTTACAAACTGCTCTTTTTTAAAAAGCCCTTCTGCTCAAAAGATTGTCAAGTGCTGTGGTTTCTATTTTCAGCTTGCAGTTAAAAGCTCTGTTATTTTCACAATCCTCCCTTCTTGTGACTTTTACACTACATAGAGGCATCTAATTTCTATTGCAAGAATCCTGGAAGAAAATCTCATCAAATTAGGCCAATTGAATGTAAGAATAAATCCTAAAATTGTAACAGCCCAAGAAACTTGTGCAAACATGGACAGAGATAAATACATGGTAAATATCAGTTTGTAAGACTTACATGTACAAACAGGTGAACCAAGCCCCAAATGGATGACGTTATTCTAGGTTTTTGTTTCTGTTTGAAACTGACTGAGAGATTATGGTTTTGCATACAAGAAAATTCACCAGTTGTGCTGGACCTCTGTGTCCAGAAGCTTCACCAGTGGCTGGTGGATCTTGCTCAGTCACCTCAGTCAGTCATCTGGGTGTAAATCAATGGAGATAACAGCAAATATCCAACAAACATACTTTGCCAAAACTTTACGTTCTGAATGTTTTATGGTTTCTGTTATTAAATAACTATACTAATTTTATAACTCATCCAATTTGTATTTTTTTAATGATTTTCTCTTTCCAACTACACACTTCAGTGAGACAAAGTTGCAATCTGATTACTTCTTCTTCTTTTCAAGCTTCTCTTCAGAATATACAGGATGCAAAAATCCACAGAATCCTTTTTCTAACATAGGTTTGTTCTGTATTATAAAAGATGGTGTGAGCCAGGAACCGTGACACAGATGAGAATTTGGAATTTCTGTATCCAATTCTTGGTTCTTCACTAGAATCTACCAAAAAGCTTTAAGACCGTTAGTTTTTCTCCACCTAAACTCTACCTAAGTGATGTGCAATGACTAACCCTTTCTCCTCCTCTTCTATTATGCTTTTTGCTGTTAGTGCTCTATTATTCAGTAAATCTATACCACAGCTCAAACAATGAACTCCAGTCTTCATTGCCTCACTCATCATTGATCAGATTACTCATGAGATTATGCCAATACTGTGTTATTACTGGCTTTTTATATAATGAGAAAAATATGTGGGAAAAAGTAGCACTAATTTATCCCTTGAATCCCAACCACACTTTTAAGACTATGCTTTCAGAAGATCTGCTTTTATATTTTTCTCTCCTATCTTGACTACCATTTTCATCTCCTGACATTTATGTGATGTCAGCACTTCAGCCACAAACTGTAGAAAAATATTTACTCTGTTAGCTACATCATCTTGCTCCCAGTTATGGCAGAGGTGTGTGCATCGTTTTTCAAACCAGAGGTGTGTGAGAGCAGATTCAAGTTAAGCTAAAGGCTAGACTCAGCTGTCTGCTGAACAAATTGCTGACAACGGTAGCTGCTTTTGAATGCATGTAAAAATAAAATTGGTATGAAGATTGCAAGATTTATGGGGCAGCGAAGATACCTTTTTCTTCTGCTAGAACATGTGTCTGAATCAAACGATGCCATACATTCACAGGGCTGTAATAAGACCAGTGAGGAAGCACGAGTACTTAGTTGCAGGGTATGGTGACTGGAAAAGGATCATTTTTTTTTCCCCTTTATTGTTGTTGCAAGGTAAGTTGGAGCAAGTTTTCTGAAATCGTATCAATTGCAAAAAAAAAAAAAAAAAAAGAATTCAAATATTGGGGATCTGGATATTTGGGAAAACCTACTTTTAAAATGTTGTTTGGAATTTTCAATTTTATTATTTTGTGTGCTTTGTATCATTATTTTAATGTTATTTTAAAATATATGAGAAAAAAATATTTCGGCAAAGGCATGGCTGCCGTTGGCTCTGTGATTTTCCTGAGATGGTGGTAGGGTTGTGGGGAGCATTTACCATCTTCAATGGTCCCACGACTTCAAACTCTTTAAAATATATTGACCAGAAGTGTCTCCTGTCACAATGAAACCAGCTGGTGCTTTGTGAGTTGAAGTTACTGATTCATGATGTAAAACTCCATTTCAATAAAGCAAGCTTTTGGATTTTCTATTGGAACGAAACCTCATGGAGTAATCTTCAGTCTGGAAATGTGCTCATTGACTAAATCTTACCGTTTCAATCTGTTGGAGGTTGGACATTTGAACTCGGTGGGTATTTTGAAGGCCAATGAACTGTCTTATATGGAGCTTCATAATTAGAGGTGATGCTTCTGGAGGAGATTTGTGTCTGCTAGAAAAAGATTAGTCCTCTGTTTAAAAAGAACTATAAGCTTACCAAAATAAGATATCTGGCCATATACTTCCTTGGCAAAAGCCTCTGGAAATGATCAATGGCTCATAGTCTGGCACAAACACAAGGGTCTGCCAATGCTGTAAATTCCCCCGTTGTCTGTACGTCCAGATTAAATCCTTAGTGCTGTTCCTACAGTCTGTGTGGTAATAGCAGGCTCAGTACATTGGCAGGACAGCAAATGAACTGATAGAAACTAAATTTGCTTAACTAAATTAAATGCATGGCAACGCTAAAAAGCTGACTTAAGGGCCTTCAGAAAATGTGAAGAAGGGAACAAAAGTATAGTTTTGTTTCCTGAGGGGAAAAAAAGACAAGACTTCAAGGGAAACAACAGGAACAATTTTTTTTAAAACATAATGTGTATATGTACTGAATGCTTCATGTTTTTAACACATAATCTGGATTTGCAGTTGCTTGGGGGGTGGGCAGAGATAATTCAGAGAAGAATCTGTGGTAGATGAAAATAGAAAGCTTTCGAAGATTTAACCATTCAGTAGAGGGGAGAAAATGTCCTTCAGTTTTATTCTTTTCAATAATACAAGCCTGAGAAACAGAAAGTGGCAGAAAAGCACTTGGAAGGGAAATGCACAGTAATTACCTAGACTTTGAGATTCCATGGAGATTTTTTGCAGGGTGAAGTTCTCCAGTTTCACTGTGGTGACTAAAAATGAAAATTATCCCTAAATATTAGTAACCCCGGTGTGGTAGCCACTATCATCTCTGATTCCCTAATTACACTGCCCTTAACCAGAGAGAGCAAATACCCTTGATATTGTCTTGGCTTGGACTGATCCTGCAAAAATTCCTCATGAAGCAAAATCCAAAGGGATCATATTTTTTTTCACTGATAATAATATTTCTGACAGCTTCTGCAAGTTTTTTTTCTCTTTTCAGTAAGCAGGTCTGCCCTGTAGAGTGAAAGGAGAAGTGGTCCATGCCCCCACCTCAACTCCCTCAGCACCTCTGCAGAAGAGCTATTCACAGTCAGGTTGGTGTCTGGACTCAGGGATTCTCCCTTGTCCCGTCTGCTCTCTGGCAGTCCTCAGGCTGGAATTACATTTCCGCCAACAGGAATTTTTCCAGGCACAGAAACTCACAAAAGCAAAGCAATATAAATTCTGGCTGCTTTAATAATATCCCCCGTTTTCCCCAGGGCTAAAGGCTGATGGCTCCTTTACATAACTTATTCAATCTCTTCCTTTCTGCTCAGATTTCTTTTTTCATCCCATCAGCCTTGCCTTGAACTGATAGCAGATTTTGCCATACACTTGAACCATGGACAAGTGGAAAGATCGACAGTAGAAACCTAGAAATCTGTTCCTCCACCTGATTGTAAAAGTTGTGAGTTCTTGCAGGCTGTTATCCCTGGAGACTGGCCAATTTTCAACCTGGCTGTATGAAAAGCGTTTGTGAAATCATTCACATGTAGCTTGTTTGGAAGAGTATTCTGACATGCAGCTATTCTCCCAGTTCTACAAAGTGGTGAAATGGAAAAAGCTGAAATCTATACTTAATAAATTAAAATTTCACCTGGTGTAAGCAATTCCGTGTCCAATGCAGTCAGCTCTTGCCAAGCTTTCAATAAAACAGCCACTTTCACCTGACATTTATTTCTTGAATAAAGCCGTACTTGAGATCAGTATGTTTTCATGCTGAGATTGTTAGCAAACTGAAAATAGAGAAGTTTGGCCTTTCCAGCAGGACAGCAACATAGAATTTATTAACAAGAGCAAGACAGGACAGAAAGAAATCGTACGTGTATTCCTTTAAATTAAGGGGATTACTGTAATGGGACATCTGGTGCTTTAAAGTGCAGATTGCAAAGTCACTATGCTGTATCATTTTAATCCCCGTAAGTAAATGCTCCCTTCCAGCTTCCTTTCCTGTATTAGTTATTCCCCTGCTTTCTGTCCTTGTATATGGGAAGAACAAATCCAAGGACAAAATGTTGAGAAGCAATTTGATTTTGTAGACACTTTGTCAGGCTCTATCCCCAGAACTTCTGTGGATGTGGGAGAGGAGTGAGGCTATGCTGTATGGCTAAATCACATGCTTTAACATCTCGGCTTCAGTTTAACACGACATGACTTCAGGCAGACCCAGAATTTCATATGGGAACAGTTAAATAACAGAGAACATCTAAAGCAGAGCAGAACAAAATCAGGCAGTGAGAGGTAAATGCCTACAGGCAGGGCAAATCCACAGAAGAAAGAAAATTGAAAATCTATATATTCTGCATAACAAAAGAAATATACGTGCGATGAAGGCTGGAAACTTACACTGGTTTTGGGTAGAAGATAACAATTATTGCCATTGTAATCCTGGATAATTCCTCAGTATAATTATCAACCTCACCAAAGTTTAATACACACATGGTGGCTGGAGATTTGCAGTCTGGATAGTTGCTAGCCTCTGGATCAGCATAGCATTCTGCTTTTTTTTGTTTGTTTTAATCCATTATTTCAAAAAGCAGATTATTTCCGTTATTAATTTTAAAGAGGACTCTTCAGAACATATAAATAATCTTACCCTGGGCTGATAGTCCATCACTATGTTTGAAAAAAATATTTGGGGTTTTATTGCAAAAAAAGCAGATTTATAATACTGATTACTATATTTATTTCTAAACATTATTTCTGCTAAACATGAATTTGCTGTATAAGAGAACAGCCATCTGTGAATTTCTGAATTTTATTAAACAGAAGATAAGTGTTTAGTGATAATGATTTCATTAAACAAATGCTAGTATTTTGTTTTTCATAGGATTAATACATTTAATACACAAGAACTATCACAAACTACTAGGGACTTAAATAATTTGCAAGCTGGAAATAGTCCCAGAACTATATAATTTGTTTAGTTGATTCACATTAATTAAGAAAAATGGGTTGCAACTCTTAATTATTATTAAAAATGCCTCTGAAATTTTAAAAGAGAAAAATGTAAGAGTTTTGTAACTTTTCCAGTTTATTTTGGAAATACCTAGTGCTGCTTTTATAATAATTTTGTGTGACTTTTTTTTTTTAAACATAACTGTTCTCTCAGAAGTATTTAAACAGAAGACTTTTTTATATTTTTCAGTAAAATATTTCAGTAGAAAGACTTTCAAACCATCTGAAAGGCACTGTGATGCACAAAGCAAACAATTGTTTTGCCTTTGTTTATTGTAGCTGTTCAGGTGGCAGAGAGGGTCTGAGACATCAAATCAGAGATACTAAGTGAGCAAAACCGAAGGTTGGCACTGACTGCCTGAAGTGCCACAGTAGACACCCAGCACAGAGCAAATGCTGACAGAGCATCACCCAACTACGGGGAAGAGGGAAACTTGAAGGCTTAAGCAGTTTTCTACGTGTTTCTGTTGCCCACATTCACAGAATGCATTTCTCTCATCTGCTATGATGCAGCTGCTGACAGCAAAAATACCAATTTGCGGTGACTTTTGTTCCCTTCCTTTGACTTCTAGGTGCTCTCTCATTTACAAAAGCCTGAGCAGGAAATACCTTCATGCCTTCCTACTTCTGCTTGCACTGCCCCCGAGAGCACTTCTCTAGGAGGAAATGATGAGCAAAAGAGCTGAAAAAAATGTTTCCATTTACATCTTCCCAGGGTTTCTGTCTGATTCCAGCTTTACTCTGTTTATAGAACAAATTGATGTAATTAGTCGTATATGGCCCTGCATTCAGGACAAGTGAGTATCACCCCTTTTGTAGTGTGGCAGGGCTCAGACAAAGGGCTCTGTAGGCATGCAGTCCTGATCTGGGCTATCCCAGTTTTAGGTCCGTGGAGAATTTCAACAACCTTTTTATGCTGTGTTCAGTATTTATAATATTAAGATTGGTTCTGAGGAGGAACTCTGGAGAACTTCCCTAATACCCTCTCTTCATCCTGTCACCTCCTGGCTGGAGTGCAGTTGGTTTTCAGCTCCCCTTAGCTAAATGTATTCCCAGATTTACAGATGTTGCACTGTTTCTCCATTTTTCTACCTCAATAGTGTTTTCCCATGTGGCACCATGTCTAATGGCCTAGTTAAATTCAGACAGATTTCATCTACTGTATTTCCTTTGTCCAGGTAATCAGTTTTGCTGATTATCAAAGGGAGATACCTGATTATTCAAACATTATCTACCTTTGGTAAAGTATTTAGCATTTTATCTCATTTTCTGTTTACCTCATGTAACGAACATTCCTCAAAATTTTTTTTTTAAACTTACCGAAATATTGAAGCCAAAGCTTTGGAGTGTAAATTATGCCAATCTTTTCCCTTTTGCCTCACTTGAGGATTAACTGTTCTCCAGGTGTATTGACATAAACCCTTCCTGTTCATTTAGCACATCTTCCTCTGACAGACCTCCAGCATACTGGGGAATGGGACAGTCCAGCCTGCCCCTTGACTTCTTTCCACCTCAGAGATGTAGCTTTCCTTTTCCATAACCTCTTATCATCCCTTTGCCCTGTGTTCAGTGACATCTTCCTAATGGGAAATGAAGACACTGTGTTCCCAGGGGGGCACAAACAGTTCAGAGAAATGCTTTATCTAGTGCTCACTGGGAGTAAAGAGTTCTTTACAGCTCTCTCCGTAGCTGTAGAGGAACACCATGCTCTTTTTCTTTATGTAAACAGGCCATTCTTTACATCCAGTCAAAGCAGTTGCAAACAGCATTTTGACTGCAAAAGCACAGAGGACTTCCCAGACTCAGATGAAAGTAGTTAGTTGAGGTTTATATAATTCTTGTTTGAATTCATTATACATGCATGGATACATGAATCTTGCAAGAACTTTTCTAACTATGTATTTTGGTGCCTAAGGAATACCATTCTGCAGAGATGAAAGCCCAAATCCAGCAGACCCTTGTATTGGAAATTCTTATCTAATTTTCAACATTTATAGAAAGATAATTACCTTCCTCCTCTCACCCCCCACTGTTTTAACAAGGAGTTGAATAAACTTCTTATTCTTGCAGGCGATGCAGCAGAAGTTTGAGATCCAGTTAACCCTGACAGTTAATCCCAGTTCCTTCATTGTCTCAGACGGATTCTGAGCATTTTCAAGGGTCTATGACAGGCTAGTTGCCTTCACTTCTTATTTCTGAGTGTCTAACCTAGGAGACCAAGAACTTGATTTCAGTGGTACAAAGCCGTGTTACTGTGAGATCAAAGAGATGGAGTCGAGAGGATGCCAGGCTCCCGGCTGGCAGTTTATGCTCTCTGTGGGCTGTACTTTAGGAATTCCTAGGTGTACACATGCAGTAAATAACAGTAGTAAGAGAAGTGATGTGATACACACTTGTCTGGAGCATTACGATTTACCATACTTTCACAGATCAGATGAATGAAGGAAATTGGTAGACAGAAAGCTGAACTGGTAGACAAAAAGCTGAACATGAGCTGGCAGTGTGCGCTGGCAGCCCAGAAACCCAACCGTATCCTGGGCTGTATCCAGAGAAGTGTGGCCAGCAGGTCGAGGGAGGGGATTCTGCCCCTGTACTCTGCTCTGGTGAGACCCCACCTGGAGTGCTGCATCCAGCTGTGGAGCCCTCAATATCAGAAGGATATCGGCCAGTTGAAGCGAATCCAGAGGAGGCCACAAAGATGCTCAGAGGTCTGGAGCACCTCTGCTGTGATGAAAGGCTGAGAGAGTTGGGCTTGTTCAGCCTGGAGAAGAGAAGGCTCTGGGAAGACCTCATTGCAGCCTTCCAGTACCTGAAGGGGCTACAAGGAAGCTGGGGGGGACTTTTACAAGGGCCTGTAGTGACAGGACAAGGGGTAATGGATTTAAATTGAAAATGGGGAGATTTAGATTAGATATCAGGAAGAAATTCTTCATGGAGAGTGTAGTGAGACACTGGAACATGTATCCCAGAGAAGCTGTGGATGCCCCATCCCTGGATGTCTTCAAGGCCAGGCTGGATGAGGCTTTGAGCAACCTGGTCTAGTGGAAGATGTCCCTGCCCATGGCAGGGGGGTTGGAACTGGATGGTCTTTAAGGTCCCTTCCAACCCAAACCATTCTGTGATTCTATGATCCTATGAAATACAGGAAATTATTACTCTGCAGGAGTCTGAATCAATCCCTGCTCCGCACCCCTCCCCCCCACCCTACACCCCACCCCATTTGCTACCAGACCTGGAAACACTTGTCTCTTGTAAATAATCTTTAATCAGATAGGTCACGCTATTAAAGTCAATGGTTCCTTCTGTGAATAAGGACTACTCAGCAGGCTAAACATTTGCTGGACTGATTTCTAAGTCTTAAAATGCTCAAAGAAAACACAAAATGCTTTTTATAAATTCTTGTTGCTGTACTTCACATTTTACTATGGAGTAAAATTTTATTGCTAGTTGTCATATATTAGGAAAAAAAAAAAAGGAGAAATATGAGCAGGACCCAGATGGCTTTGTGCTTTTTACATAATTGCAAAATACTTATGTTACAGGCAATTTTCATTATGTACTAATCAAACTTGTGTAATCCTGTCACTGCTCTGTCAGTACAATTATCACATCTGTTTAACAAAAAGTTGAATAACAATCATAAGGAAAAATACACAAATTAATGGTTGTCTCAACAGAGACACCAGTGTGAAAAAGGTCCTGCTGCAGATGTAGTTCTCAGTATACGAGATGTCAGGATGAATTGTAGCCTTGTTGTGAAATACTCGGGAGAAAAGCAAGGGGTATGACAACGATCAGACAAGATCACAGCAGCAGTTGAGCCAGCTAGCAAAGACTTTACCAAGTCCCTTGTGAACATCTAAAAGTAGCACTCAGAACCTGCTGTGTTTCCTTTCTTTGCCATGCAGAGAACAATAATACCTGAGAGCAGCTTTGGTATATGTGATTTGGTTGTGAAGAATTTTTGGGACATGAAGAAAGAATCAAAATATAACAGGAACAGTAAGAGACAGGCAGAGTGTTCTTGCTGCATCCCAGAAAAAGACATCACAGATTTAGCATCAGGGGCTGTGCAGGAAGGAGAAGGAGACTCACAACTCAAACCTTGCAATGGCTGCACAAACAGACGTTGAAATTGCGAAGTGCTGCTCTAGGATTAGTGTGGTGCAGGATGGAGACAGTGTCGATGGCTATAAAATAATAGTTACGATCACCACACATAACTGCTACAGTCACCTTCAAATCAAGAAAACCAGTTATGGCTACAGCCTGTAAAATCCTGCATAAAGATCTTGCCTTGACTCTTGCTGACAGACTGTCTGCAGACTATAGTGACCATGGTTGAAATCTGACATCTGGTAAGGACGACGGTTGGCAGGAGGAATGATGACTGTGCCTTTAGTTACACCATGGGGCTTTGTAACAACTTGTCAGAACAGTCTCCAGCTTCAAGCTTTCAGTTTTCAGCCAATCTTCTGCAAAGCCCTGAAGTGACCACCCTGGTGAGGGAGATCCTCTGCCTTCTTGCGACGTTGTGCCCCCAGCAGCTGGGTAAGGCAGTTCCTCGGAGCTCACTGTGCAGCTGGAGCAACGGCAGGCAACTCTGGTGCCCTGACGCCATTGCAGAATCAAAAAAGAAACTTCTTTTTGGTTTCAGCCTGCCACTGCCTGTGAGTGACTACCTCCTCCATGGTAGCAGTGTTGGCTGGAACCAATGTTAATCTCATCACTCTTTTACATACTGCTGGCTTTGAAATCCAGCCCACCTGAACCATGCTAGCCTTATAAACCACTGAAGCCTGGGTGGCCTTAAAACACCAGCCTATCTGTAAGCATTCAGGACCACATTCATCTCTTGCACCATCCCCAAGGCATCTAATTTCTGCTTGTTGACATTCACATGCTGCTCAGGTCCTTAGCTATAGAGGAAGCCCTGAAGTAGGATTTTCAAAGGCTTTTTCTTCTGAGCACAGCTGAGATCTTACAGAAGAAACACCTGGAGCCCAGCCAGCGTCTACCTTCTGGTGTGGTCACAGCACTGATTTATGATGCGGGAGGTGTGGATTCAGTCTTTTATTCTACAGAGATCTTTGAACACACACTCCAGGCAAGGAGCCAACCACAGGGCTACTGGATACTTTGGTGTTAATTTCTTATCTTTTGTTTTGGTGCTATTCTTCACTTAGGAATGAATATTTTTGAAGTGCAGTTAAGTGATTTATTTATTTGTGTATAGACTTGGGGTTTCATTTGTTTTTGGTTTTGGGTTTTTCTTGTGATTAAAGTTTTATTATTTTGGTTCAAAAACAGGAGCAGGAAAAGGCACGTATATTATCTGGAGAACTTCAGTAACTTCCTGTTAAAGATTCCAATAAGCTCTTTCACTGATTTTTTGTGAGAGTTTGAAGAGGTCAAAGTTTCATTGTTCATGTACTTTTAAAAGACAGAGTGACAACAGCATGAAGATCTGTGCTGGAGACAATTTTTGATAAAATTTGATATGTTACCAACTATCAATAGTTCTGAAAATCTTTGATGTGAGTATTCTCAGTGATGCCAGATCTTGAAATCTGGGTACAGGAGGATACATTTGGCAATAAATAGAGATAAACAGAGATTGTGGCCAGCAGATCAAGGGAGGGGATTCTGCCTCTCTACTCTGCTCTTGTGAGACCCCACCTGGAGTACTGCGTCCAGTTCTGGGGTCCTCAACACCAGAAGGGTATAGACCAGTTGGAGAGAGTCCAGAGGAGGCCACGAAGATGATCAGAGGGCTGGAGCACCTCTGCTATGATGAAAGGCTGAGAGAGTTGGGCTTGTTCAGCCTGGAGAAGAGAAGGCTCCGAGGAGACATTATTGCAGCCTTCCAGTACCTGAAGGGGCTACAAGGAAGCTGGGAGGGGACTTTTTACAAGGGCCTGTAGTGACAGGACAAGGGGTAACAGGTTTAAATTGAAAGCGGAGAGGTTTAGATTAGATATCAGGAAGAAATTCTTCACAGAGAGGGTGGTGAGGCACTGGAACAGGTTGCCCAGAGAAGCTGTGGATGCCCCATCCCTGGATGTCTTCAAGGCCAGGCTGGATGAGGCTTTGAGCAACCTGATGTAATGGAGGCCTTGCCCATGGCAGGGGGGGTGGAACTCGGATCTTTCAGGTCCCTTTCAACCCAAACCATTCTATGATTCTATGATGATCCTATGATAAAACAAACAAACACACAAACAAACTAAAACAAAACAAAAAACTACGCAACCTGATAAAAATCTACTGACTATGTATTTCACATAAAGCACTTATAAAGTCACAAAAGAATACCATGGCAATGAAGAAAGAAGAAAGATCAAACTCTTCATTATAAAAGAAATATCATATGCTATCTTCAAGCTTTATAATCTTTCTTTCTGCTTTCTCTTACAGCACCATAACACAAAATCTTGGTCAAGCAGGGTGGAACTGTTATTTTCCCTCCAATAGAAAAGCCATTCACTTACAGGAAAATTTCACTGAGAAAATATATTCTATATATAAGCAAAAGAAAATACTGCTTTATAAACAGTGGCTTTGATATATAACCAAACAAAAATAAGTATTTAATCCATAACCAACCATAAAACAAACACTTAAAGCTAGGTAACAAAGCCTCAAAGCAGAATAAAATCATCAGAGGTCAACAGCATGCAAAAAAATTGAATTGCTAGAAATTACTAGTGCCTTCCTCTAAACTTGCTGCTTCTACTTCCCCACCTTTCTCTTGAGTTACAGCCATGTGCTACTACTTATGTATAGGGCATCTCTATTGTATTTCCTTTTTACTCAGAACAACCTGACACCTTAAAACTCTTCAAGCTCTTTCACACATGCAAAAGTGGCTATTGTTAAAATCTTCCTTTACTTTTTATTTTTGCTCTCTAAAGTTCCTAGAAGTGTTGTCTCTCCTCACATAATCAGTATTGTTGAGTTTCCTATACCAGGTCCATAAGTGAGTTGGACTCCAGTTAATTAGGATTTGCAGGTATGATGACCTAGGATATACTGCCTGATCTCTTCCTGAAATTCCATAAGGAACAGGCTCTCTCAAGAGTCCTGTCCCATACCTGTAACCTGAATGAGATGCCTGGGATGGTCTCACATCTCAAAGGAGTGCTATCAGCAGCTTTGTATCAGCAACAGAAACCCATTCCTATGGTGGGTTCCACCTCACCTATATTGAGCTGTCAATGATGTGGACATACATGTTGATTGATGTCAGAGTAGAGGTAATTCTCCCCCTCTACTCTGCTCTCATGAGACCCCACCTGGAGTGCTGCGTCCAGCTGTGGAGCCCTCAAAATAAGAAGGATATCGACTGGTTGGAGAGAGTCCAGAGGAGGCCATGAAGATGATCAGAGGGCTGGAGCACCTCTCATGATGAAAGGCTGAGAGAATTGGCCTTGTTCAGCCTGGAGAAGAGAAGGCTCCGGGGAGACCTTATTGCAGCCTTCCAGTACCTGAAGGGGCTACAAGGAAGCTTGGGGGGACTTTTTACAAGGGCCTGTAGTGACAGGACAAGGGGTAACGGGTTTAAATTGAAAGCAGGGAGATTTAGCTTAGATATCAATAAGAAATTCTTCCTGGAGAGGGTGTTGAAGCACTGGAACAGGTTGCCCAGAGAAGCTGTGGATGCCCCATTCCTGGAAGTGTTCAAGGCCAGGCTGGATGAGGCTTTGAGCAACCTGATGTCTAGTGGAAGGTGTCCCTGCCCATGGCCGGGGGATTGGAACTAGATGATCTTTAAGGTCTTTTCCAACTTAAACAATTCTATGATTCTGTGATGATGATTGCATATTCAGTGGAGATCTAGTTGATAGTCCGTGGCATTTAGGGCATGATTCATTAGACCAGATGTCAACACAAACTTTAAGAAGCAATGAACCATATCCTAAACTTCCTTGACTAGCATGGGAGCCCATGATAACTTGTTTACATGGACACGTCTAGGTAAATTATGGGAATCCCACCCTGTCTCTGAATGCAGTAATTTATGGCCATATGGTTTTAAGGTCATCAGCTTTTTTTTTTTTTTTTTTTAGCATAGTCTTGCAAAATGTCCAATAAGGAAATTGTCTTTGGCACACATACTATGCTGGTGGGATTTCGCAGGGCTCTGTGGTAGATGATTTACTCAGTTGGACCATGCATATCTAATCTATAAAAGGCATGTGCCTGGTAAAGCTGTTAAATTCAGTCCAGGCCTTATAGATGCCCCCTAGTACACTCCTCAGTTCTGGAACACATAGCTGAAGAGATGTTCACTCACTTCTATGGGAGCATGGATGAGCCGTCTCCTTGCCTGGGAACTGCAGGTCACCATTACTTGTGAATTGGATGTGTGTGTGTGGTAATTAACATGTTCTACCCATTGATATATAACTCTTCAGAACTTCAAACTTGCTGTTGGCTACCCAAAATGAAGAAAATGATCATGACAAAATGATCAGGCTATTTTCACATGCTCTGTTTATTACCTTTACAAGTTAGAAGAGAGACACATTGATTGGAAGTTTCATATTATAGTTAAAGCCCATCATTTTCTCTTTATTGTTTCCTCTAGTTTTTTCACTTTTGTTTTTTTTTTGAATTATTTTGATTAAATTTACCCCATGATCTTATTTTTTTCTTGGACATCTAATAGCAGGTTTAAAAAACCCAAACCACAGTTGATGTTACAGCAAATAATTGCTGTCATTTTTATTGGTTTCTTTTTTCTTTAGAAGTTACAGTTGTAGAACTCTAAACACTACATAAACCACCAAAATTACTCCAAAATAGTGTAATAATATAACATTAAAAAATGCTGCCTTAAATTAAAATTTACATCTATTCTTTCTTCTGTGTGCTAATCCATTTTTAAAGCACTTGCAAGATTTCTTGTTTTTCTGGGGCTAGCAAATAGACTCCAGTACTCTTTTGGAAGGACATATTGCATTCCTATTGGTTGGTAAATCAGTAGTATTTAATGAGGGAAAAGGAATTCAGTTTTGTCACATTAATAAAAAAAATAATCTCTTCTTTGGGAAACTGCAAGGTCAGTTAATTTCCTTACATTGATCAAAGGGGTCACTACCTCCCTTTGTTTGTCTTATTAAAATGCTTTTTTGGTCTAATCCTGCTGTGCTATCATATAGTTCTATGAGATCCTAAGTTGTCTATGCAATATGAAAGTCAGCTCTTTTCAGGGTTCACATCTAGAGGGATGTATCAAAAATCCAGACTTTTTAAAAGTAAATTTAATTCATACTCTGTTTATTATGGTTTTTCCACTGTTTATGTTGCAGGAGAGCTGAGACCTTCCAGTGCAAACCATTCCTTGGTGAGAAATGCCATACATTTTCCTCATTAGTTATGACTTCTTTATAAAAAAAAAAAAAACAACAGGTAGATGTCACAGTAATAGAAAGGCAGATGTAAGAGAAATAAATGGAACATGAGGAAGGTTTTATGTTCAGACTGATCACCTTTACATTTATCTGCTTGGAATTTAGTAGATTGATGTCAGATGTATAGAATGACATATGCAAATGTCTGAAAATCCCTATTTTCTGGTTAGTCCTGGTAATTTTGTTACAGGAAGCACAGGTGGAGAGCATTCTTGAAGAGACTTTGAAGAGGGACTTGAAAGAGGGATGGACTTCAGAGGTTATTCCTGAGTTGTAGGTTAGACAGAGTCTTCTTGAAAAGCAAATAAAGGGTTCTGTAGGAGAGAGGTGTAAACAGGAGAGACGTGGGGAGAGGGAGGGCATGAAAATGTACAAGACCAAGTGCAACTATTTTTGTACAGGAAAGGTGCAGAGATAACCTCTATTTGATGTCAGAGACTTGCAGAGGGATGTGAAGGGACTCAAGAAAATAGGTGTGATGCCTATAAAAAGCCAACAGTGTATCAGAGATCAGATTTAAGAGTGGGGCAGCAATCAGGATGTCAGGGACAAAATCCAGACTAGCATCCTATCTGCAATGCGGATGGGAAGGATGTTCTGGGTAAGAGGCCAAAGTAACCCATTTTGCTTTAGGTACATTTAGTTGCTTGCAAGGGGAGAAGTACCTCTGGGGAAGGTTGGTGGAAGAGACATTCCAAGGATTGAGAAGCTTGCCTGAGGGCAGTAGTCAAAACTGGTTGAGGAAAATCAGGGTCAGTGCAGAGGCTGAGCACCTGAGGAGTCCATAGAAATGAGAAGGTAGAAAAGTAAAATAGTAACATCTTTAGAATGAAAAGACTAAAATGCATGAGCAGAAAAGAGGCAGGAGGAACCTGGAGTTACAAGCTACACCCTTACAGAAAACCAGAAAAAGTCTGATTTTAAGGAAGAATATGGCTGACGGCACGAAGTGTCTCAAAGGTCAAGGCGGATGAGAAGAAAATAGACACTTGAGTTTTGTTATGACTAAGAGCTCTCTGAAAACCTTGAACAGCAGAGCAGAAAGGAGAGACAGACAGCCAGAAATGGTCCAGAATCCAGAAGGAGCTCAACGCCTCCTGTAAATACAAATAGATCTGCCTACCACAAATTTTATTTATCCTGTGGAGTCTTATAGTACACGAACAGTGTTTCAAAAATAGTATTCCATGACTGAGAAAAGCATCACAGTGGGTTCATGCTGGAGAATACAGCCAAACTCTCTGACATTTGCAAGAGAGATCTCAAGGTCATTTATAGCACCCGGAGACCGTGCACTTTCAGTCTCTGCCTTTTGACTTCAGCTCTTTCTTCTGTAACAAACTCTGTTGGTTTGGGTAATCGTAAGTGGCAGGCTGGCCAGGAGCTCCCGCCTCCTCCCGCATAGGAGACTACATGTGCTTCGTCTAATTACATATCGGGGGCTTCTACGCTGTCCCTTGAAGTGAGCGTAAATCAGAAGTCAATTGTCTATTCTAATCAGATTTATCCAGATATATGCTACATGAAGTTTCAAGTGAGTAGAATTAGCTTACACACAGTAAACATTTCAGGTCTAATCTGATCATTTTAAGTGAAAACTAGTGAACTTTAACTGTAGGGAAGAAAAAGCCATGTTATAATCGATAAACAAGGAACGATGTGAGAGAGGGGACCAGCACGTCCGATTAATCATCCTAACAGCTGATCAGATTTATGATATGAAGCAAATTAATCACATGCTTTCAAAAAATTGGGGTTTATACTATACAAACCTGAACCACAGCCTTTGCTGTGGCAATTTGATTTGTGAAGATTTCCTCAGAGACAGCAATGGGATACGTTTACAGCTGCAACGTATACAAATATTCATCATTCTTTTCTAACAGCTTTTGTATGAATTTTGTGTTCCTGGGCACTTTGCTTGAAGCTTACTCTCTTGTGACTTGGCCATACTTTCTCAGTGCTCACATATGAATGAGAAGATATAACGTGGACTCTCCACTGGAATTTAATTTCTCAACACAAATCATGTTCTCACCACAATAATAAAAACACGTTTTGTTTCCACATTGATTTTTTAAATTTTATTTCCTTTGTTACTACAGTGTCTTCTTGTATGCAGTTTTTAGGATCACTTTTTACAAAGATATTGACATTTATTACATGAAGCATCCGTTTTCATGATACAAACCTGTTCTTTCTTGCCTTGTTATAATGGTGCTTTCAGGGAAGGTGAAAAGAAGGAAGGGAGTGCCCTTTTCTAATATGATTTTTTTAAATCCTGAAATATGGACACCCTTAAAGGTTTTTAGTTTGTTGTTTTTTAACACAGATTGTATTTCTGTATGGAACAATCTCAATATTTCACTTCCCGAAGAAAGGCCAGAGCTGTACTCTGTGAAAGGGTACAGCCCAGCAACGTAAGTCCAATTTGCCTAAATACTATGCATTATGCAAAGGGGACATTTCATCATACCCAAATAGAGATTTTTAGTAATCCCAAATACAATCCCTAATAGGAATCAAGTAGCAAAAGCTCTGTGATCTATTGGACACAGAGTGGATCTTTGGGCTTAAGTTCAGGTAAGAAGACATTCTGGGATTTTTTCTTAACTAAACAATGTAAGTTAATGGGGCAGAGAGAAGGAAGAGGGCAAGAAATTGAATAACTTTTTCCTTATCTATAAATATATTCAGTTCTCTGAACTTTCCTATACCACCCTTTCAGACTGCAGTTGGTATACCTTTCTCTGTGCTATCCAGTCAGGATAGAAATCAAAAAACCCTTTCCTCCTGAATGTCCTGTAACAAACCAAAAAATAAACCGATAAACCAACAAAACGGTTGGGAAGTCTCTCAGGCATTGCAGCATTTATGGTAGACAGCATCCACTTAGGTGTCCGTGCTTCACTGCTGGGACATCGATGTCATGAATTATGGGATGTATTATCCTGATGAGGTCACAGTACTGCATTTGTGCCACTGGTTTCCTTATGGACACCCTGTAAAACTTGGGGATAAATTTTGTTTTTCAAAGTAGCTCCAGTTTTCTCTGCTTAGTATCTTCACGTTTTCAGAAACTCCTTCATATTATTCAGTATCTCTTTAAAGATATTATTGCTTAGTGCTTCAGGCTAAGTCCCAGTAAGTGAGGAATACACCATGGTCAGAACGTTCTCTGCCAAAAAAGAATATCTCCTAACAATAGCAGCAACATATCATAGAATCATAGGATCACAGAATGGTTTGGGTTGGAAGGGACCTTAAAGATCATCTAGTTCCAACCCCCCTGCCATGGGCAGGGACACCTTCCACTAGACCAGGTTGCTCAAAGCCTCATCCAGCCTGGCCTTGAACACTTCCAGGGATGGGGCATCCACAGCTTCTCTGGGCAACCTGTTCCAGTGCTTCACCATCCTTCCCATGAAGAACTTCTTCCTGATATCCAATCTATATCTCCTGGCTTTCAGTTTAAACCTATTACCCCTTGTCCTGTCACTACAGGCCCTTGTAAAATGTCCCCTTCCCAGCTTCCTTGTAGGCCCTGGAAGGTACCTTCAGGTACTGGAAGGCTGCAATAAGATCTCCCCGGACTCTTCTCCAGGCTGAACAAGCCCAACTCTCTCAGCCTTTCTTCATAGGAGAGGGGGATGCTCCAGCCCTCTGATCATCTTTGTGACCTCCTCTGGACTCACTCCAGCTGGTCACTATCTTTATGTGGGGGGCTCCAGAGCTGGACACAGTACTCCAGGTGGGGTCTCACAAAAGCAAAGTAGAGGGGCAGAATCACCTCCCTCGACCTGCTGGCCACACTTCTCTGGATACAGCCCAGGATACGGTTGGCTTTCTGGTCTGCCAGAGCACATTGCTGGCTCATGTCCAGCTTTTCGTCCACCAGTACCCCCAGGTCCTCAGGGCTGCTTTCTATCCATTCTCCACCCAGCCTGTACTTATATTTGGGATTGCCCCGGCCCAGATGCAGGGCATTGCACTTGGCCTTGTTGTACTCCATGACTTTGGGAGTGGCCCACCTCTACAGCCTGTCACGGTCCCTCTGGATGACATCCCTTCCCTCCAGTGTGTTGACCCCTCCACACACCTTGGTGTCATTGGCAAACTTGCTGAGGGTGCACTCAGTCCCACTGTCCGTGTCACCAGCAAAGATGTTCAACATCAGTGGTCCCAGTACTGAAACCTGAGGAATGCCATACGTCACTGTTCTCTACTCAGATGTCAAATCATTTACCACAACTCTTTGAGTGTGACCATCCAGCCAATTCCCTATCCACCAGTTCTTCCATCCATGAAATCAATTCCTCTCCAATTTAGGGCCAAGGATGTTGTGCAGGACACAAGTCCAGGTAGATGATATTGATTGCTTTTCCCTTATGTACCAACATTGTATCCCTATCTTAGAAGGCCACCAAATTTGTCAGGCACAATTTTCCCTGGATGAAGCCATGTTGGCTGTCACCAATCGCTTCCTCATTTTCCATGTTCCTTTGCATAGTTTCCAGGATGATCTGCTCCAGAATCTTGCCAGGCACAGTGGTGAGACTTACTGGCCTGTAGTTCTTTGGATCTGCCTTTTCTCTAATTTCAAAGGTTTTGTTTCCTCTTTTTCAAATGTTATTATCTATGTCTTACAGGGACGGAGCTGATGCACAGACAGATTACGTGGGCTGCCTAAGACTGCACAAGACTACTCAGCCACAACTGAACAAAAGAAATAGTGTGGTCTAGGAACTGCCCCATTTTTCCTTTCTCTGTTGACTGGAACAAGCTCATCCATGCTTTAGTCCCCTTACACTGCATTTCCTTACTCATTTTAATTATGTCTATATTCTTATCTATTCACATTCTCCTGAACCAGTTCAAAATACTACTGTAAAAAATTGGTTTCATATTGTGTCATTTCTGACCATGACATTTTCCTCCCCAGTTCTTTTTTTGAGTTTCCCCTTCTTCATTGCATCAAACATATCTTCTTTCTTAATTTTTAAGATCCTTCAGAGCCCAGAGCTTGCCCATGCTCTCTCAGGATGGCCGATTTGAGCTGTCCAGAGCCCCTTTTCTCTTAGGAGTGTCTCTCACAATTCCAAAAGGCATTTCATTCCTTCTTTCAAATCCCACCTTAAAATTCCTCTGATGTGCAAGACAAGCTTGGCACTGCTGGGCTGCTGTTGGGCTGAGACGAGGACCAACCGCAGAGACTGTTGTCAGTGTACTGGCTCCTTCTGCTCTCCCATCTGTCTGCATCTCTTGCTTTCCAGTGGAAGCTCTTTGGGCACAGACTGTATTTCTATCCCATGTTGGTAAAACACCTAAAACAAGATGACTATGGTTCATGAGCGTGACACCTATTTCTGAGGCAGTACAAATTGTAAATCAGTGTCGTGACATCAGCAATTAATTTGGTGAGTAACACCAGAACCAAAACCAATAAATCACTGCCACTGGGACCTAACCCAAGCCAAGCACAGTGAAAAACTTACTGAATGTTCTTAATATATTGCACTTCCATGAATGCAAACAAGTGCAGATTTTGCCTTTTTGTGGCAGCACTGCAGTATTGTGTGCTTTCTGTGTGGTACTGCTGTTGCAATCACTCATTTGAGGAATGGTCTATTTGACTGCTGAGTATTCTAACAACAGGATAGAATCATAGAGTCATAGAATGGTTTGGGTTGGAAGGGACTTTTAAAGGTCATCTAGCCCAACCCCCCCAACTCTCAGCCTTTCCTTCTAGGAGAGGTATTGCAGTGCTCTGATTAGTTTTGTGGCTCTCCTGTGCACCTGCTCCAACAGCTCTGTGTCATTCCTGTACTGAAGACCCCAGAGCTGGAGATAGCAATCCAGGTAAGGTCTCACCAAAGTTGAGTAGAGGGGCAGAATCGCTTCCCTTGACCTGTTAACCACGCTTCTGTTGATGCAGCCCAGCATGCAGTTGGCCTTCTGGGCTGAGAGCACATACTGCCAGCTCATGTCCAGCTTTTCATCCATCAGTACCAACAAGTCCTTCTCTGCAGGGCTGCTCTCAATTCCTTCAGCCCCCAATCTGCATTGATACTGAGGGTTGCCCCAGCTCAGGGGCAGGATCTTGCACTTGGCCTTGTTGAACTCTAAAAGGTTCACATAAGCCCACTGCTTAAGCTTGTCCAGGTCCCTCTGGATGGCATCCTATCCCTCAGACAGGTCAGCCACACCACTCAGCTTGGAGTTGTCTGCAAACTTGCTGTGGAAATAGAACTCTGGCCATTTCTCTTCTGAAGGCATCCTTTGCCAATAAGCATCAGCAAAAGCTGTCCTGACAGGGCAGATATACATGCATGTCACTTGCCTACTCCAATACATCTGAAATTGGGTTTCCAACTTCACCATTGGAGTTCAAACTATGAACAGAGGTGAGTTCAATGGCAGTGATATTATAGCACTATAGCACAGATGATCTGTCATTTCCCCCTTGAGTTTTTTTTCCTAAGTGAGGCATATAAAATCACTGACATTAGTTTAATGAGTTGGTTTTCAGGAGATTAGTCTCACCATGAGTTGCATTATTGTGAACATATGGAGATCCAGACTGGCTATGAAGTATGTAAAAGGATGGTAGAGATTTGGGAATACATACTTTTTGGGCTGAGTGAATCTTGTGTTAAATACTTTAACTCTTCAGAGCACTATTAGAACTGGTTGTTTGTTGTTTGGTTTTGTGCGTTTTTTTTAACCTATGGCAATGCCGGTCACTGTAGTTAACTCAGGTTAGGTCTGTTACAAGGCAGAATGGAGGCCAGGTTGTGTCAGAAGTCCTATTTATCAGAAATAGGATTTATGTGGAAAACAATAAAACATGGGAGCAGCCACATCTTGAAACAAACGTAGGCTAATGTTTCAATTTAATAACTTCTCTGAGCAATGCAGGGAACTTTAGGCACAAAACATATTTGATCTCTGTATGTGTACGAACTTCTGAGATGAGTGCCACTGAACTCAGATTTCAGGAGTAAAAATCTCAGAGGCATCCAAGAGAGTGAGAAGCCTTAAAGGTCTTTTTTATTATTTTTTAAATTATTTTAGAGCTCCATCCATGGAAGGAGTTAGCTGTCTAACTGCTCCTCTGTTGGTAACCACATTCTGAAGTACCTGAAAATCTCTTTTTTTGGTAGTAACATTGCCCAGGGTCAGACATCATTTGCCCATTGTGAATAACCACTATCTGTCTCACCATTGTTCTTAATTTAAATTCTCAGTCAAGACATGATTATACCACCAAATACTTTCCTGTGCAATACATCTTCAAAAGCTTTTAAGGGGTGGGGGGGTAGGAGGGGGGTGGGGGTGTGTGGAGCAGGATTGTTGTACAGAACATTTTACCCTATAGTCTGTTGATCAGAACAAATACCAAACTTGGGAGATTTAGCATCTTCTTTGCTCTCTGCCTACAAGATCTCTAACTCTTAAGAAAGAACGTGATCCACAATTGGAAGAAAGCGTGTTTGGGGGAAGCCTTTAAAATCTCAAGGTCATTCCCTTTTAAAGGATTAGTTAAATAGCTGAGTAATAGTAGTAGTTGCTACTGTTTTCAGCATTAGCATTCAGTTTCTTTGTCTTCCCAATTGTGGACTCAACTCCAGCAGCTGCAGGATTATTCTCATGAGTTTTATGTGTTGGTGGTCCAATAAATATTTAGGGAATCTGATCAAAGTGAAACAGCTTAAATGGGAGAACTTTAGACCCTCTTTCTCTAGGCTCCAGAGCTCCCCTTCATGTCCTTTCTGCTTACAGGACCATGGAGTCTTATGGCAAAGATGGGAATGAATGTCCACAGATGGAAAAGGAATATGGTTCATCCATGACACTGGTGATTGCTTAACTATGGGGAAGAAGGAAGTGACATCAGAATTTCTCGGGACAGTCTGGTTTAGGTGTCAAATTCCCTGAAGTTTAGAGTTAGTTATATGCTTAGTCCTGATGAGTATGGCTCAACCCAACCCTATTCTTAGGATTTTTTGTTGACGGTGGGGCATGTGAGGAGGGACAGGTCTCAATCCAAGATTCTTGGCATCCTCTGAAACAACTAATTCCCTACCTGGTAAAAGCAATTTCAGCACCAGATGCTATATTAAAGTTGCCTCACTTTGGACATACCCTTTGAAGCTTCAGGTTGTACAAGATTTGGATTAGTTCTACTTCTGTGTCAAATAGTTCACAGTTACTGAAGTCATACCGTAACCTGTGCTTTAAAGCATAATCTTGCAAATAGATGTGATTCCATACACAACAATGGGCTACACTTCTTTTTAAACAAAAAATTTGTCTCTTCAATTCTAAAAAGGGCTCAGCTATCATGTAGATGTGGTACAAGGCATACAGCTGATATCACTGTTTTTTCATCTTCCAGTTTACTTGATGCCTTTAAAATAAAACATAAATGATTCTTAAACAATATGCTTTCAACTAGCAGAAAGCCAGGGGATTGGTATAAGAGTTCAGGTGAGACAAGATAAAAAGCTTACAATGATCTCCTCTAATTTCTTATTCCCTGAATCTACAGAAAACTGATATAAGTGAAAGGCTTACTCACAACCATAATGTAAAATCAAAAGGGCCATTTAGTATCTTTTATTAAACAGAAGGAAAGCCATTTCTAAAGAGGGGAGAGGATGCCTTCTGTAAGCTCACCACAGGCTCCCATTACTAGGTAGTTAACCAATTATTTTTATTTCAGCATAGATGATAATTAATCACAGCTATTGTTCAAGTGTGCTGAAACCTGGCCATTTTCAGTGGTTTTGAAAGACTTGAAAAAGATTGCCTGCATGACCTGCTATCTTTTCAGTGCGTACCAGCAAAAGTATCTGTTACCTCAATGAGGAAGCTGTTACACCCATCCCTGCTGTTTGTCAGGATAATTCAATTGATGTTCTACCTAGAACCCTGCAGGACCACAGTTCTACAGTAGATAGACCTTCATTAAGCCTTAAGTTACTGATTTAACAAGCTGTGCTAATGAAACGGGGCTTTAATGAGGTGCTTTTAACTAGGCTCAATGCAGTTTCCTCTTCATCTCAGCCCTACATTTCCTGAACTTTTTTACAGAATAGCTTAGCAAATCCCTTCATTTTTCATATGAATAAAATGACCCCTGTTATCTCATTTAATAGATGAACATATAATATTCAGCTATCCCAATTAACATCAACAGTGGCTGTGGTCTTTCTCTAAGCAGCAACTACTCACCAAGCTAAGAAACATGATACTGGAGTGGAAGGCCTTTAGCCTGGCTAACTGGTAGTTCACGTCCTGCTCACAAATTAATATTAAAATGATACCTTTGATAAGTGATATGTCTCATCTTCCACCATGCCATGCTGTAGCATTTAGGAAGCTATGTCCCATTTTTAATGACAAATATTAAAATCATGTTCTCTGTCATTATTTTGCCAGAAATCAACATGTTTATTTATCGGCTACTCAGTTTGATCCAGATTCACATAGTCGTTAGCAGAGATAATGACAAATTGCCCCATGTGACGGGGATGTGAGCTGAAACCTCAGATGATGGTGAAGTAGCACACAGATCACCCAACATAACTACCTTGCTTGGAAGCTACTCTAATTTTGTAAAGCATGTTGTCAAATCGATGTCTCTGCTGTCAAACAAAAATATATTTTTAAAGGAATGCCTCAAAAATCCATAGAGGAAATGCAAGTGCAGCACGACATTTGTTTGATTTCATTCCTCAGGCGATGCCATAAAAATTGATCAGACCACATTTAATGGAGAAATCATTAGAAGTCTAATTCAACCTACTCCAGAAATATTTATGAAGAGCAGTTAAAAATCACTGATATGATACAGGAGGATACTTGTTGTAGTATTATTAATAGCTAGGAAGACACATCTTCAACCTATGATTTCTACAGGAACTTTGATGCATTTCCAGCAGCTTTTGTACAATGAGTTGTTATTAAAACAGCACAATCTTCCAAATTGCAGGTGGCTAAAGATGAGCTTTGTATGACTTGATATTTATCCATTTTGACCTTTAATACCTTTTACAGTAATTGTTGATCCAGTAAAAACCTACTTTATCTGTCTTGCCCTGGTAGAAATATGACTGCAAGCTTTCACTAGTCAGCCCTATGGCAGTCTGTTACTTAATGTCATGTTTTTATTTAACTCATTCTTCCCCATGTGTAAGTACCCCCTGGTCTGTAATGAACTGCACTGAATGACTTGCATCTAGATGTCCAACAGTAATTAAACTTGCTGATAGACAGCAATTGTCGTTCTTTAACACCAGAGTCTGTGTGAAAGATTTTCAGCTAGGAAGCAAGCACTTTTTAGTCAGTACAGGGGTTTCTGTTAAAGGCAACAGTATTTTTAGCTCTTTGAAAGTCCTTCTGGGTGCTCGTCATGTATCTTTCAATTATTCTTTTCCTCTCCACCCTTCATTAAAAATTTTACACATCCTTACCAAAAAAAAACCCTTAAACAAGTGAAAAGGTATTTTTCTCTAAAGGACTGTCATCCTAGAGAGTTCCTGGCAGGACTGTGGATCAGTAGACAATTTCTTGGATGTGGAACATCTACTGTTAGAAGGGAATTCTCTGCTCTTTTAGGCAGGCTGCATCTCTTGTGGTATAAACTGGACTAACACAATGCGCTCTTCTTCACAGATGTGCTAGCCCATGGGGCTGGACAGGAAGGCTCTGTGGGGTGATGTGACTATTTCAGGCCTTTTCATGTCTCACCAGTGCCAGCAGATGCTCATAGTACAGATAAAGGCTTGCTCTTAGTCCAAGGACCACGGCTGAAAGACAGTTATGTACATTGGAACATACATACATACACACACAAGCACTCATATGAAATAAAAAGAACGGAAAGGCCAGATCCTCAGGTGCTTTAATGCATCTTCATGTTCTTGCTAGACTCAGCAGAGCAGCTTGCCTGACAGATGAGTAATATGACATGACCATAATTGACATCTAAAATGTAACATTTTAAACTTTGTATTTTGATCTCCTGTCCCAAGCTCTACACAATCAGACAGAGCCCTTGAAACTGGGAGAGGAAAATGGACATTAATTGGCATGAATTTTCTGTAAATGGAGATTTTCCATTCTTATTTTTCCAAAGGGCAGGATACCTCCACACACATTTCTCTCAGTGACCCAGGAATTCCATACATCCAAGTGTGTGACGTGCTTCAGACTGCACACAGCAGCTGTTATTGCCACCTTCAGAGACATCTCAGCTGTGATGGAGCTTCACAGCCCCCAGAGGAACCGTGGCCATGTTCTGCAGTGGGGTGTGCTGGGATATTACAAATGTCCCTGTTTTATATCCTCAGTGCTAAGAGAAAAGATCAGGAAGTAGGCACCAAACCTAAGTTTGCAGACTGGTGACTGGAGGTTGGTCTATCAAACCATCTTCTTGGAGTCGCTGAGATGTAAAGTGTTGGAGCAGGCCAGATGCCGCACACTGAGAAAGAAGACTGAGCAGATTCATGGCCATCAAAATATTGCATGCCCTGGATTGTATATGGTGCATAGGCTGATGAAAAAAAGCCATGGCTCTCTTCCTTCCCTCACCCCATAAATCCCTTAGTCCTTGATTTAATCCTAGGGCTGTCAGATTGTTGATTAATTAACTCTCTTTACAAACCTGAAGGAAAGAGAAAATGGATGGCTTCCCTTACCTGAATAACATTGGTGATTTTGACACAAATATGTGCTAAAAAATAGTGTGGGAAAAGCTTTCTGAAACACATTGGGAAGCCTGACTTTCATCCTCTCCCCCTTTCATGATCCCATATTGAGTGAAGGCAGCCGTTTGTGTCCACTGCCTTCACAGAGCAACAGGTATCTACCTCACCAGCTGAGCAGAGGGGCAAGCAGCCAGCTCACACGGAGCACTGCTGGGAAGATCCACAGTTCAGACAGAAATGCAACTCCTCAGAAGCCAACAGCTGAATGTTTACAGAGTGATGGCAAACTGGGGGCAAGTAGCTGCTGTGTGTGACACTACATGGAGAAACATTTTCCATATCCATTCTATACCCCTGCTTTTATTTGAACTTAGTTGTTTCTTCCCAGAATCACTCTGCTGTCCTCACTCTCTAAAAATAAAAAATCACCTTGTCCTAGTGGGAATCATACCTATGGGAAGGGAATCAGGAATCAGGGAATGTGGGGTGGGGGTTTTCTGAGTGTGAGTCATGGTGAGGGCACCAAGCAATGATCTATAAAGTTTACATCGAAACCTCATATATCTCAGTGTTGCCATTCCTGCCACCAGGATCTCTCATGCGTATCTGAAATAAGCATATAAACCACATTTATTTCGTTGGACTAATATGAAGGAAATCGCTGATCCATAGAGGTAGGTCATGCAGGATTGATCCACCCTGTGTGACTGTTTTTAGTGTAACTGCATAATTTTCAGTCTTTGGGAAGAGTTTTGCAGAATCTTTTTAATGCTGAAAATCATTAATATCTGACAGGTTGAGCAGACAGGTATACCTGTTGCTTGCACAGGAACATGTGAGAATGAGAGATTCTCTGCAGCTCTTTAATATGAAGGATTTTGAAATTACACTTCTCCCGGCAATCTGATGCAGCGTCATGGTTTAGCCCTGTCTGGCAATTAAGCACCATCAGTCGCTCTACCACTCCATCAACCCCCACTCTCAGTGAGGAAGGGTTGGAGGGAAAAAAACCAGGAGAGGTTCGTAAAAAGTCAAAATAAGAACTATTTAATTATGTAAATAAGATTTATGGAGTTACTAACAATACTATTGCAAATTAGTAATAAAAAAAAAAAACAACAGAAAAATAGAACAAATGATACAGGATTTCACCACCTGTGGGTGGACACAGGCAGGTTCCAGGACAGCCAGCAAAAATAAATCCAAAGCCCCGAGAAGAAAAACCCCCTCCCGGAGCCCGGGAGCCGAGAGCAGGGGGAAAGAAGACCTTCAACTGCCCCTTCCCTGAGCAATATCCCCGACATAAGATGCCAACTGTCTGCTAACTACCTCACACCAGGTCCAGACAAAGAGTGAGCTGCTGAGAGAGAAAAAAACCACACACTGCTGGCAGGAACGTTGGGACTGACCCCACCCCTCACCCCCCAACACACCTTCTGGGTCCAGCCTCTGCAAGCTTCCCCCCGACTCGCTCCCAGCACCGCTGGTATGGGGGGGTAGTGACCACTCACCTTGATGTATTATGGAATGAAAAAAAAAATCTTATAGACTGATGTAGGAGAGCAGCTAATCACTGCCCGGGACCAGGATATTATCCACCCCTTGTTTCATACCATTTACATCATGCTCACGTCCCACGTTATTTCAACCATAGCCTGTGTCCCGTCTCCCCCGTTTCCTATCCCATCCCACACAGATATCATTCCTTAAGTCTATGGACCATCTTGGCAAAATGTCTATTATTCCATGACTTCAGGTTCCATCAGGCGTGAGGGTCACTCAGGACAGGAGAAGGTGGAAGGGTTGCGTGGGATCATTGGGCGCAGAAGCCAGCTCAGGCCAGGACACTGCTGCACTTCTGGCAAGGCAGGACCTCTGTAGGGTGGGGTGGTTTCTGCCCTAGTGATTGCCTGTAACATGAAGCTCAGAATAGGGGTTAATAGCAACAATTTATGTCCCTCATGCACTGCAACTTATGGGTTATTTTGTCCCAGAATCAAATCCCCCTGAGGCACATGGCGGACTTCCCCATCTTCTCTCATTACCCACCATGTCCACCCAGGTTCTTAAGTAAAAGCAACCCCATGGATGGGTTTGCCTTTGCCCAAGGCGGGAGTAACCCAAACTGTTTTTTCCCAGCATAGTTCTAGCATGTACTACAGGGTCTTTATCTCCTTCTACAGTCCGTAGAAGATTTGAATGTGCGGGGCCAGCTCAATTGATGGATCCCCTGGTATTAACTAACTAAGGGGCCTTTGCCAAGCTGGCATCCCCATTCTTGAGTATTCCACCCCCATTGCTCTCAGGGGGTCTTTAACAACCCTGCAGCCAATTTTTCCAAACCAGGTGAGTAAGAAATTATTTTATTTACTACAGACTAATATTATGGATTTTGCTCACTAGTATCTGATGTAAAGGTGTTTGGATCTGTGAGGTGTTGAGCATATTGTTTGGTTTCATGTTATGTTTCAGTAGGAATATTCAGAATTACTGGATTTTTTCCTTAATTCACTAGGGTAAAGTTTTCAAAAATGTCTTAAGATACATTTACCAGTGAAACATAGTAACCCTGGATGAATGCATTACCTTTGGAAGCTTTCTTGAGGTTTTTGTTACTCTTATGTTGGTTTTGAGAGGAATCAATGCAAGAAGTTTTATTCCAGCAGACCAAATTTGCTGTTTCCTTCCATACAGATAACCTGAATCATCTCCACTTTGTGAACTGAGAAAATTGTTTGATGATAAGACTGAGACAAATAAGAAAATACTTAATCAAGTGTATGTTGATTATACACTCTTAAATGGGTTCATTTAAAGTTGCAAGCTTCATAATTCAGAAATTTATCAATGCTATGAAAATTAGGATGTCTGTGTTATGATAGTTCTCAGTAACTACAGCATTTCCCTCTCCCATCCTGCTGTCCTGCATGTTTGTTTGGAACATCATGCCCTAAACAACACCTGAAAATGAGAGTTGGACCTGCTTTGCAGTAAAGAGTGAAGTGACAACCAAAGTCTGAATGCCAAACCTTTGGCAAAGCCTAGAAAAACCAACTGTCTAAGACATAAACATCAGGTCTCACATTAGAGATTATCATTTCAATAATTCTTCAAGCCTTTAGCAATGTAGACACAAAGTGTAATGGAGAGAATCACATGTTTGCCTGCTGCTCTGTGTTCACTGTTACAACCCTTACAGTCTATTTCCTTAGTTTTCTAATAGATGTGGACATAATTATTCTTATCTGGCCTAGATAAAATGTTGCCAACAATTGACTAGTCATTATTAACTAGAAATAAGAGAGAGCCTACTGCTAGTGAGAGCAATAGAGATTGCTGCCCTTGTCTTCCTTTCTTATGAAGAGAAAGAGAATGGCAGGGAAGTAGGAGGATTTGGTGAAAGGGTTGAAAAAATATGCAGATGAGTCAATCAAGGAGACATCGTAGATTAAAAACTATATTGGGAAGTTTCTTCCCTCCTTGAACATGTGTTACTTTGAGCTCAGCCTTAGAGAAGGACAAGAAATAGTCCATGTGATTTCAATTTCCAAATAAAACCTACCTGTTATTAAAGAAGCTGAAACCTGGATTTCAGTAGAAGGCAATTGTCTGCCTGGAGTGCGTCTGAACTGTTGCAATGTCTAGGCTCTGTCTGCAAATTCAAAGCAGCCCCAAACTAAGGTTAGGTCAACATTTGACTAGCTGAGAGGATGACCCAAGGAAATGTGGGAAGATGCTGAACTATAGGAAGCAAATCCTCTATGAATCCATGAATCTGTGGCAGAATAGCCCACAGAGATGCAAAGTGGAGAAGAGGGAGGACAAATATCAGGAATGGTTGGTAGAGCACATGGAGAGTCTGGACTTTAACAAATTTGATAAATTATGTTTAATTTTTTTTCTTTTGTCCAGGGTTATTGCTCCTGTTTCCAGGTGACACATGTACCACATGCCCAAACTATTTGTAAAATACCTTGGACATTTTACATTAGAAAAACCTGATGTCCTTAAAAAATAAAGGAGAATTTCAGGGAGAAGTCACATGGTGTCGAAAAGGTGATATCTGTGGAATTGCTATTCCAAACAGGCCTCTGCAGGAACCTGTTACCTCCATACTTATAAACCTTTAAAACAGCAATCTCAGCCCAATACCTGGAGGCAGCATCGCTGGTAGACCGTGATGTTCAATACAAACTCTTCTTCTGAATGAAAGTGAACGCACTGTGCCATTATTTTTGTTTACAGAAACCTCAAGGCTTCCATGAATATTCTTTGTTGGGTGTTTACAGCTGAAGTTTAATATGTGGCAAAATGTAGTCTAATAGTTCCTTCATCCTCATTCTGCATCATGACATGGCAAGGCTTTTGAAGACTAAGTAGGCCATCCAAAACAAAGGCAGAAAATTAAATTCAGCATCTTTAATGCATGGTGTTTTCCAAAGCTTCTGTAACTTTCATGACATCTCACCAGAGCTATTTGTGTCTAGGGGGAGTTAGGAAAAAGATCACATATTGTATAGAGAGCACAGTGTTAAATTTATGCAAAGTGAGGAAATGTGTTATCTCAAAAAATATTTATTTCTTATTTTTTGCCTTGAGGATTGTGCTTGGTTATATTTTTAAGGAGAGCAGTGTTATATTAGCATCAGATTTAAAATTCTTATAAATATTAACAACAGTTTTAAACTGTGCCATTTATATACAGCAGTACATCAAGCTTCCCATAATGTGTAGAAAGAAAGGAAACACCTTTACTGCACCATTGCCTATTCTTCGGCTAGACTTATAAATTAGAAACAAAAGATAGCTAAAAGAAAAGAAAGATGTTGAAAAGAAACAGAAGGATGCTGCACCAACTTCTTCAGCATTTTCTTTGCTTTCACATGAAATTTAATTCCTTTGTAAGAGGCTTGAATAGTTGCAGCAAAATTGTGGTGGTTCAGAGTGCAAAGGAAAAACGTCTCTATCTACAGCAACAATAGGTTGTTGGTGTGTGAACAGCTACTATCTTTGGATGGATCCCTCCACTTACATGTAAAATACTCCCTTGCAAAGGACCTTTTGCAGAAATGTTCAAGGACATCAAGCAGAGATTTTCCATGCTAAAATATTACGTGTTAAAAACAACTTTGTCCCCAAGGATATTGAGTTACAATGCATGTATCATTTTAACAGTCGAATGGTTTGGTCTTAAGTAGCAACATGCTCTGCTCTTCAGGAAAGTGTTTTAAATGGAACTCATAGTGATAGGCTGACCTAAAGTGATTTAGTCTCCCCCAGTCCTCCCTGCAACCGTATGGATGCCAATATCTTGAAATTATTTCTAACAGTGGGAGTGTTGGTAGGTGTCAGAGTAGAACAATTTTATTTTTGTAGCCCAGATCATCTACATGAATGCATAATTTAACAAGAAGAAGCCAAAACAATTTCAGAAATATTAGTTGTCTAAACCTTTCTTTTATTGTGGTTTCGTTGTTTAGGTGGGTTTTTTGTTTGGTTGGGGTTTTTTTCAGGAGTTTGCATTCCTTTATATGTCCCTTTGTACAGCTCCTATTAATGTCAGATGAATGCTTCCTGCATAATTCCTCTGGTCCTAATGGAAGCAGAATTCTATCTTGAGACCGGTTTTCCCAATGACTTTCGTATTACCGATCACTGAAGGTCTGACACTGCCTCTTAGGAGGTCACTCGTGTAGGCATCTTCACAGGTGTAACCTGTACCCACAGACCATGTCTCAGAATACTAAATACAAATGAATTTGGATTTCCCCTTGACACAGGCCTATTCCAGTCCTTCCTCTAATATTCACTTTTCTCTCAAAAGAAATTACTGAATTCTAGCAGAAACAAGACTCTTCCTCCTGCTTCTCACTCTCATAATAAAATAAAAATCATAAACCCTACCTGTATCTTTTCCAACAGACGGTTCTCTATATTTTGTTCTTCAAAACCAGAAGGAAGCTCCCCCATCTTCCGTGGCAGGCTGGGCAGGTGCCTGGCTAAAAAATAACCACCAACACAAACTCCCAGACTTTTCTTATGATTCTATCTGTTCGGAAACTCCTCAGGATTTCAAGCTCGACCTCACAACCAGTTGTCACTCCAGCTTTATGCGTGTACACAGACTGTCAGATGCCCAGCAGTCACAAAATAGTGCTAGGATTTAGTTTATTGGACTGCTCTCTCTAATTTCTTTGGTTGGTAAAGCCTGAGACATGGATGATAGAGGGGATCTTTGACTGTATGCAGTTTATTTTGTATATTATGAAAGAAGGATGTAATTAATTTTTTTCTCCTCGTTTCTAGGCTAAGGATGTTACATGGGAGCTGCCCTGAAGTACATTAGGTGGCAATTACCCCTTGAATGAACCATACTCTTCCTGGTTATTCCTTGCCCTGGTAACCCTCCTATCCTGACATTGCTCAGCCCCAGGCAGCAGATTAATGTTTCACCCTTTTTCAACTGATGGTGTTTGCTGAGATTAAGCCCAGAACTACTTTTTCCTGAAAGCAAACAGAAGGCATGAGAAATTTCCTCCAATCTAGTGTATTTTGAGCGCTGTTCTTTCTGTTCACTGTGAGATCTAGTTACCTCTTCCACCTGAAACCATTCCAGCTCTTCACTCTCAATTTTTTAAAGTAAAAAACATTCCTTCTCTCAATTATTTTGTTTTTCTGCATATGTGTTTAAAACCTTTTTTTTTTTGTCATATATATATATTTAACCTCTCAGGAGAAGAAATAATCCCTTTTAGTCTTTTTTTTAAAAGAGTTTCAGAAACTCAGAAATGGGGTAATGCCCCCTCTCTGTGTTTCACCCTGGTACATTTTAAAATGCTAAACCTTTAAGGGGAAAGATCAGCAGCACTCCTAATGCAGATGCAGACCTTTAGGAAGCACATCAATGCAAGCTACTGCTCTCAGGGCTTGCAGATCTGAACCCTGTCAGAGCTTATCTGCTGCCAGCTTCAAACTGTGGTTTGACATTTCTGGTCAAGAGGGGTGCCCTTGTGAGTCCCGAGAGGGGATGAATCTGAAAAGACGGAGAGGAACATATTGTCTCCCTACAGCAGTACACTGCCAGCTTCCACTGCAGAGATACCTGTTACCAGCAAGACATTGCTTTGAGGAAGCTCATCACAGCATGAGCTTACTTGTGCCTGCAGTAGCAAGCTGTCAAAGCACAGCAAGAAAGAGAGAGATGGCAGGAAGCATCAAAGGGGAACTGCTGAAAACTGAATAGGAATGAAAATAAAAGCTGCAGCCAGTGTAACTCCCTTCCCAAAGGAAGGGAGCAGAAGTGCAATGTAAGGAGTGGTCACAGGAGACCTCAGGGCCGATTCATTCCTCCCGTAACCCAGTTGTTACAATAGGCTGGGAACTCAAGTGAGAAAATCATGAGAAAATTGCTGTGGTGCACAAAAGATGCTTGTAAAACACTGCAGTGCCAAGTCCCAAAGCTGCTGGGGGGGCTGAGATATTGCACTGCATTCTTCCTGCTTTAACAGATGAGCTGTGGAGCTCAAACTCTTTAGCACTGCAGAGTCCATGTGTGCTGTCACACAAAATAGGATGACGACCGTGTATGAAGACAAGCCTGTCAGGCCAGGCACACAGATCTGAAAGGGGCAAGGAGACCAAGTTAGGTTGCCCTCACTGTCTGAGAAGAGAATGTGAGGACTGTTTCTCACTGTTTGTCTTCCTGTGGTTTAGGTATCCATGAGAAAGTGACTTCCAGGAGTAATTTCCTTACTATTTTCAGTCCATCCTAGGTGCAAGCTTGAGTACTTAGATCTAACTTTTCAGCCAGTCAAGAACTGCCACCCCACTTACTCAGCTTTTAAGCCACACATCTGAGTGACAGGGATTGTACTTCGCTGGAATCATGCAGATGATCAAGGCCCAAGACCAAGGCACGTTACAGTGGAACCAAATGTACTCAGCTTCAGAAATCAAGAGACATTCCTTGGTTAGACGTATCTAAAGCGTGAGTCTCAGAAAGCTTTTCACATTGTAAATGCCACACCATAGGTCATCACCTCTTTGCATTCCTAAATCTACCAGGAATTTGAACAAAGATCAAACAATATGTCTCCTCCTGACCCTCAGCTAGAGCTTTAATCTCAGAAGACTCTACAAAATTCCAAAGAGACTTTGCTCTTGATGTTGGTTGTATGTGAGAAGCTGTCAAAATTTGTGATGACAATTCTGCTAGGCCGAATGAAGAGACTGTCTGCAGGGTTATAGACCATAATATAGATGTAAATAACTCCCAGGAAAATAGAGTAAAGGAGATAGCTTGGTATGAGCACCAAGGAAACACTGAGTTGCTAAGGGAAAAATGAAGAGCAAATAGGAATGTTTGGAAAATTCAGGGAATAGCTGAGAGTCCATGGGTGTGTCAGAAGATGGATCTAAATCCATTCAAGTAAGAGGAGCACGTAGCTATTCTACTTTCACTTTTGCACCCCTAACAGATAGACAAAATAAGGGATTTTGCATTGTTGTCATAAAAATATGCTTGAGTTTTCCTGTTGAAAGCATTTGTGCATTAATTCTGCAAGATATGACATGTTTATTGATTGTATTGCAAAAATAAGTTAATTGTGCTAGTGCCTGAGGTTTTAGGATTTTCATTTGCTTGAAATTACGAAGTATTAAATAGGACCGTGATGGATTTTGCCAGGCAGGCAAGGCCAGGCTGGATGAGGCTTTGAGCAACCTGGTCTAGTGGAAGGTGTCCCTGCCCATGGCAGGCAGGTTGGAGTAGAAGACATTCAGAAGCCTTTTCCAACCTAAACCATTCTCTGATTCCATGTGATCACTAAGATCATATTTAAACTCATAAGAACTTTCTAATGAAGTAAAATCTTTAAATGCTTTCCTGATTTCAAGAGGATTGTGTTATCAAGATTATATATAGAGGATGCATTATATTAGACTTCATTCTTCTCATTCCATATCAAGAGGTTTGGATACCGTAGCAGGAAAAAGCTATTGGGATAACTTATGGAGTATTTGCATTATACAAATTTGATGCTCTTTATCAGGAAGAATAAAAATGTATTCTTGAGTTCAGTTAAGCTTTATTCAGGATGAGCTGGCTGTCTTAACTACCTTATAGCCTAATTCAAAACTGCATGCTTTCTTTGGTAGTCCCATACACATATGTTTGTTAAAATCTCTATACAAAATCTATTATAATCAATGGAGTTTAAGCACATGCTTAGTATAAGCACACATTTGGGTGCTTCCTTGAATAAGGGTAAATTTCTTTCCTCTGTTTCACGAGGGGATACAGCTTAAGTCAGGACAGTAGTGATATTTCCTGGCCACAGCTGTCATTCTCACCCCTTTCTTAAAATCTGTAGAAATGGTTGACCTGCTCTTGCAGCAGCTGCTGAATTTCTGCAGTTGATAAGCTAGTGTTTTATGGTAAATCAGGACCAATTTTAGCTGTGAATTCTGGCAATTAAGCAGCCGAGGCTGCCCATTTAACTGTACCCCAAGTAGGCAGCTATCTCAGGAAGAAATGTGAGCGTGGAAGGTGGTGGTGAAGCCAGCCAGAGCACACACCACCACCAACCCCCCCCCAAGGCTATATAATCCCTGCCTCAGACTCCTTATATAATATCATTTTCCTGGGCTCTGTCTTGAATCAGAACTGTGAGTTTTACACTTTTGCATCTAACATGCCTGAATATTAAATCGAAATGCACAGTCATTTGTGAAAGAAAACTCTGGTCCTGTTAGCTCTCATCAATCTTTTAAAACTGTCTTTCTATTGAGATCTCTCTGCTCTGATGTGCAAAAGTCAGACATAGAAAAATGTGGATGAAAAACTGCCTCCCAAGTGCTTTTATGGCTTTGAAATTATAGTTTATTTTTCTACCTTTTTCTCCCGCTTTGCGATAATCATTGTTATCTCTTTTTCCTACATCTTTCTAACAGAATGACACCATTAATAGTTGAGCAAGTTTTCTGCTACCTATTATTGCTCTGCACTTTGTAAGGAACAACGTTCATTTAAAAATTCAAAGTGGCAACCTCCATCTGTGGCTCTGTGGGGCTCAGGGCTATAAACATGGAGGTTCCACTTTGCTTTTCATTTTTAAGCTTGATAAAATACAGCTTATTTAGGTCATTGCACACTCTTTTTTATTAGTTTCCCTTTCTTGTGAGGAATAGAGAATCAAAACAAAACTCTTTGCCACTGACTTCAATCCTTCATGCTGTATTGCACATGAATTACAAGCTACATATCAAGGTTTTTCTAAGGTTAGCTATCACCCTGGTATTTGATCATCTTCTGTATGATCCAGAAACCTGGTAAGGGTTAATCTAGGTCAATCTACCCAGCATGAGGAAAGCGGTGGTCTTATCAGATGTTAAAATAGCAGTGAAAACCAAAAAGAAACAAACAGCAATATAGGCTTTTGTTTGGTTTGGCAGGATACCCTGTAAAGGTTTTGCCATGAGCTGCAAGGACTAGGTAAAAAGCAAGTGCCCTTGTCTATACAACTTTTTTAACTGGAGTAAATAAACTGTAATGAGAAGTCCATCTTTTTTATTCATTTATGTATAACAGTGTAGATGTACCCCACCTATGCCAGCTTCATCGTGAACAAAGCTGAACGTTACTGAGAATTTCGTTATTTACTTTGTTTCACAAGTAAGTAATAATCTTGTGCATTTGGAGGAGTTGCCTTGAGAGAGCAAAGTTAAACACATCAGTTTGCCTTTTTCTTGGAAAGAGACTCTGATGATGTTGGCCTTCCTCGTAGCATCCCGCAGCCTCAGCGCAACTTTTGGAGCCTACGAACCTCCCTCCTGCTCAGTCAATAGACCAGTGTGCCCAGGCTGCATTACAAAACCTCCAGGTGTTCACAATAAAGGCAGGAACAGACATTTGGTAGAGAATAAATCCCAGTTCATGGAGTCTTATGCCAGATGAAGAAGACAAAGGAAGAAGCAACACTCTCCAGGTCAGCTGAGTACAGCCATTACGAGGCAAAGCCCTGAAAACCTGTACAATGAGGTATTTAAAGCAAGGGGAATGATGTAGTCACCGTACACTGTTCAGCTGGCAAACTAGCTGCATTAGTCACTAGCCTTTGAGCCTGCAAGGCACAGAGCTTTACTCCAAAGCGTTCAGTTCGAAGGCTTCATAGCAAGACTTGTTTTCCTGTGCTGCCTCCCCTTCTCATTTTCATTGATATATTATTTTTCATTTTTAAAAATGCTGTTTTTCTGCATTATCTTTATACTGCCAAGGAGTTTTGCATTGATATATGTTGGAGCTTTTCTTTAAAGTGATAATAGCAAGACTTGGCAACAGTAAGTGTTTCAGAAGCAACTGGGTCTGCCTTGGCACACCTCTTGTTTAAAAGATAACTCACTGCAATTAATTAGCTGGAAACTAAGAGCTTCCAGAAAGAAAGTTTTATGAGTTACCTCTTTCCTCTGGGAAGGTATCATTCAAGTCAAATCGCTGTTAACTGACATATTCAGTCTTGAATTCTTTCAACTCAGCATCCACCCAGACTGTTTTCTGTCTTCAGAGGAGAAGTGCCTGTGGAAAGTTATGCACTTTTATCCACTTCTTTATGATTCTTTTCATTTATTTATTTATTTTCTGGAAAAGAGAGAAAAAAGTACATATAATGTTGATGTCACTGCTCTTGACACTGAAGTTTCACTTTGCCTGCAGAACAGATGGAGAGTTATAATGCCAGCAGGGCAAACCCCTCACTCCACAGTGCATCTTCTTTCCTTCATTAAAGCCAGTGGAAAGAGTCTCCTGAATACCAGATGCGTAAATGGATGTGCTGGGATCAAAAGAATTTCCCCACCACCCCTCCTCTGTGGGAAACAGTGCCCACTCTATTGCCCACACATAAGAATGGAATATTCCACAGGAATATCAGCAGTAGAGGAGTCTCTAATCATCAGGACTAGTGCTGACCTCCAACTAGCACCTCTGTCAAGAAGGTTGTCTCAGCCAGCACCTCTACTGTAGTCCTCCTCCCTTGCTTACGATTTATAGGAAACTAGGAGCAGGTCCTGAGAAGAAAGGTTAGGCTCCAAGCCTATTAACTCATCTCCTTGATCACCCTTAAAGAGGGGAACCATCTGGGAGCTTTCCCCTGCCCTGTGACAACTCTGCCAGGGCACCTTGTGAATGCAGGTGAAGAACACCGCTGTTGGAAGGGCTGCAACCCAGTCCTCTTCTCCAGGAAGAGTCATTGTGCTGTCTGCTCCTCTGGACTCTGATGTTTAGTTATTTGTAGCAAAAGTTGAGAGAAACCTCTTCGCTTCCTTCTCCTGTTGCTCCTGTCCTGATTTATTGCAACAAGTGCAAGCCTAACCATTATGGCCTTAATGGTAGACCCATATTTTTCTCCTGACCGAGGAAAGCAAAGGCTCATGTGACGTGAAAATTTAACATTTCCTTTATCCTTCAAGGATCATTCAGGTCTCTTTAAGTTCAAGTCATGTAAGCCATAGTTGCTGGGAGTTTTATTGCTTGATAAATGGCCATCCTCAACAGAATGATTAATAATAGGATTGATATTGTCAGTGGTTCTGTTTCATGCTGTACACTGCCAATTGTGTTGCCATTTTGCTGTGGGTATAGGATGCCTCTTCATCAAACCATGCTTTTTCCTCTAAACCTAGGGAGTATAAGATATCGTTGCATCATAAATTTTTAAATATACCCTGTTTGAAAGCAGACTGATTTCCTGTCTGACTTGCTCATCTATTACCTAGAGAGGATGAAAGTGAAGTTCTTTCTTGTTATGTAACCCTACCCTGATCTGATTATTATGCATGAAACCACACTGCAAGCACTTCAGCATGAAAAAACTTGGGAAACTGTTATGGTAAACACAGAGAAACTCATGGATTGTATTCCATCAAGAAATCTTAACTCTAAAATCCATAACACATGGTCCAAAATGACACACAATTAATTATTGTTTAATTTATACGGGAACTCATTATGGGTGTGAACAGGGATGAGCAAACTGAACAGAAATAAGCAATTCTTTTGGTTATAGACTGTATTATCAAAGAACTTTGGACCTTCACCACAGCTCCAGAATTAAGCTGGGTTTTAAATTTCCTGGTGCAGCACAGAAAAGACATTTTTTATTTTTGTTTTTACTCTTTTGCCTTGAGTAACTGTAAAATTAGGAAGGGTCAGCAGGGAAAGAAAGCATTTTCAAGCCAAGAAGTAATGATTTAATATGCTAAATGTCAAGAAAGACCTCATTTTTCCATGCCCTAGTCATCATCTAGCCATTTATTTACCCCAGGGCTAATGAGTGAAAGCATTACTAGTAGAGAGCTGGCACAGCTCATGCTCCCTTTGCACCGTATCAGAGAGAGACAAAGAAAGGATCAGTGTATCCTGTATTCTGCAAAAACAGGTGTTCGAGTTTTCTCAGGTTTGCTCTGGTTCTTCAGCATTAGTCCCTTGCAAAAAAAACAGGGCAGGAGAGGGACCTACTCACTTTTCTCAGGGCAGTATATGGACATCCTGGATACCATTGCTTTTCAGGAACAATGCCCAACATTAGGACACACTCCATATTGGATTTTAAAGCCTGTAAATGTAATTTCCTATCCCCCCACTCTCCACATTATAAGTCTGTAAATGCACTCAGAAGACATGCTGAATGAGAAAGGTCTGTACATCAGTCTATAAATGGAATGGGAGACATCATCCAGCTTCTTTTAAAGTCAAGAGGAAACTTTTTACTCACTAAAATCAGGGCTGCCTCAGGTATATATATTGCCCAAACCAGGTTAAAACACATTTTCATTTTTTGTTGTGTGCATCTTAGGCACCTACTTGCAGATAACTATAGGTAAGTGCCTTAAATTTGAGTTAAGGCCTGCCTGTGAACTGGTAACAGTTGTTATCCATGCCTAATGGGATAAACTAAAGCATTTTATCCATACACCACATAACAGATAACAGGAGCACCTGCACCTGCAAAGAAGAAGCAAAAGTAGTTAGGGCATGAAACAATTATCAAACGCTTCCAGCAAGATGCCTATTGCTTCACTGTGATCTACCAGTTTTTTACTTTGTTCTTTAAGGAGTATGATACAGAAATTGTAACTTCAACTGATTGACTTCAAGGCCAGGCTGGATGAAGCTTTGATCAACATGGTCTAGTGGAAAGTGTCCCTGCCTATGGCAGGGGGGTTGGAACTAGATGATCTTTAAGGTCCCTTCCAACCTAAACCATTCTAAGATTCTATGATCATGACTTTAGAGAAATTTTTCCTATTTTTGAAATGGCATAGAAAGTATATTTCCAATTTGAATTTTTGTCTCTGGTAAAAAATAATTAAGCTGTGGGTTTTTATTGTAGATTTTGAGGTGGAAACCTTCCTCCACACATCAGTGAGCATGCACCTGTCTTTTAAGATATTTGTACCAGATTTAAAGGTATTATTATTGTAGATGTTTTACAAATATCTCCAGAACCAATATGCCAAATCTGTGTAATTTAAAAATAATATAAAATGGAAAACAAAGCTAAGTAGGGTAAAAGAGAGGGACGAAAATGGCTGTGTAGTTATGATTAGAGCACCATAGTATCTCCAGTTCCTATTTCAATGAAACTGATTCCCAAAGACATACTCTGTAGTTTTCACTATTAGATAGGCAGGCTTAGTATAATAAGATGGATGATACCTTAGTCATGGCTATTCAAATTTAAACTTATACTTGTTTTAAAAGTTAAACAAAACTCGATTGTGAGCAACATTAAGGAAATATTCAGATTCCAATTTAGAAAGACCTACAGTTCAGGGACCATTAAAATTAAAAATTTCTATTCCTTTTCCAACAGTTCGTCAACAAGAAAATTATTTTTATGAAGAAATGAGGATGTTACAAACTCTAGCCAAATCAGTTAGCTCTGCTTGCATAAGCATTGCCAACATGTATTTAGGAATCATCACTTAGCAACAAAGCAATATTGTTCCATCACATAATTTTAAAATGTGCTAATATCAACAAAACAAAAATGAAGATCAGCAGCAACACTTGCATTTCACGCAAAGTTCATATGAAATCAGCAACAGGATCTCCAAAAAAGATCATCTGGTAGACTGTGTGGATTGCATCACAGTTATTAATGGTGGCCTCTCAGGCAGTTTGGTTTACCACTGGAATTCTTATCCACACTTTTTGTATGACTGTGAGCTGAATGTAAGGACAAATTAACAGATCATTATGCTATATAATTTACACGGATTTTTGCCAGTTGTACTCTTATGGGATAGAGAAGGTAAAAGAGGGAGAATCAATTTTTCTGCACTTTAGAGGAGGTTTGAAAGGGTTTAGGCCTGGATTTTTCTGTGAGCAGAGTATGGTGGCTGCTGCTGAGCATTTGGCTGTGATCGAGGTTGGCTGAGTGCAGAAGAGATCACATCCAGCAGATGAGGGATCAGTGAGAGTCAGTGACACCAGAAAGCATAACTTAGCATTTACTTACTGGTTTATCTTCACTAGCCTTTGAAACTGCCCTCTAGGTTAGGTCTGCTGTCCCCTTTGACAGTAAGCTTGAAAGTTAGGGTTGGAAGGGGCCTCCGGAGAAGAGAAAACCCTGTGCATGTGAGCAGGCTTTCAGACAGGAGCCTGCCCTCAGACAGACTGCTGACTTCACAGTCAGTGAAGTGAAGATGAGATTGTTTTATGCACATGACAGCCAAGTAGCTGGCTACGAAGGATTGTGTAGACAGTGCTGCATGTAGCAGCATGGTTGAAGTCACTGGTTACTGAAGAATGTGCCAGCATGACAATACTGATTTAATTTAGGTCATATGAGTAAAACAGGGGTAAAATGTGTCTTTATTTCTATTCTCTAGCATTTTATTCTTTTCTGCCTTAATGTCGTAGTTTAACTCCAGCTACCAAAATACTATGAAGATGTTCTCATAAATCCTCCCTCCCCCCTTCCAGCAGAGGATGAGAATTGGGGGAAAAAGAATAAGGAAACTTGTAAATTGAGATAAGAACTATT
>NW_010267476.1:0-5728 GCF_000690775.1 Eurypyga helias
CCCTACGGCCGGTGCCGGGCGCCCGCCGGCCGCGGTGGTGATGAGGGGTGTCGCGACACGGCCCTCTCACCAGCTGCACCCCGAGTGGGGCAGTTCTGGCTAGACCCGAGCTGGGTAGGGCCGCCTTGGAACTGAGAGGCCGGGTGAGAAGTAAAGCCTTAAAGCACACGATTGAGATAGAAACCTCCTTTTTTCCCCCTTGTTCAGAGACCTAATTAAAAGCGGATAAAACAGCCGCTCCCGTGAGGTGTCACAGAAGTCAGGGAGCTGTCAGCGGTCTGGAAAGCGGCCCTGCTGCCCGCACGTCTCCTGGAGCCGGGCAGCAGGCCGTGTCCAGGTGAGCGGGGATGGGAGGGCGTTGTGACACAGCTTCTGCTGTCACCGCCAGCGACAGGGCTCTTCACCGCCTCTTCTGCCCAGCTTTAAAAACAAGAGTCTGCACGATATTTTGGTTTAATCTAAGTTTATCACAACTCTTATTTATCACAGGGAGCTCTAATTCTAGTCACTCAGAACTGAAGGACTGATCACAGACTAAAATGCTGTCAGGTAAACCTGATCAGAGATTCTCAAGTTTTATGAGTATACAACTGTACCTCTTACATCCAGGTATGAGCTTTCAAACTGGGACAAAGTACAAACTTGTGGCTTGGCTAAGATAAGTCTGATAGCTGACAGGAGTCATGATTTGTACTGAAAATTTTTCAAATAGCCTTGAAGTTAATTAAAAGAAAAAGGAAGCTATTATTTTAAATTAGTAAATTTTACTAGGCCAGAATGACTCAGAATAGCAATGCCCTTCCTTAAAAGTCCTCTCTTTTTTGTTAAAAAAGGGGAAAAGAACATGAATTTTAACAGGGACCATCTGAAATCAGGCATCCTTCATTTTGCAGACCCTCCTCAGTTTAGGGATTTCAGTATTGTGCTTTCATAGAATCATAGAATGGTCTGGGTTGGAAGGGACCTTAAAGATCATCTAGTTCCAACCCCCCTGCCATGGGCAGGGACACCTTCCACTAGACCAGGTTGCTCAAAGCCTCATCCAGCCTGGCCTTGAACACTTCCAGGGATGGGGCATCCACAGCTTCTCTGGGCAACCTGTTCCAGTGCCTCACCACCCTCTCCATGAACAGTTTTTTCCTGATGTCCAACCTAAACCTCCCTGCTTTCAATTTAAACCCGTTACCCCTTGTCTTGTCACTACAGGCCCTTGTAAAGAGTCCCCTCCCAGCTTCCTTGTAGGCCCCTTCAGGTACTGGAAGACTGCAATGAGGTGAACACTGCTTCAAAGCAGAAGAATTACCTAATAATCTAGTTTCACCTACAGCTTGTTTTCACACAGGAATACAAAAAATACTTTCCTGCCTAGTTTGTCTTATGAGGTAAGCTAAGTCTTCAAAATTGAGTTCATGTTGTAACAAGTTTATTTTTCCACTGTGGTTAAAAATTCTGCAGGACTGTGCTGTCTTATCCAAGGCAGCAACAATTACACCTCCCCACCTATCAGTACATGTGGAAATAGTTGCCTGGGAAAGCCAAGATACATACTCAGTCTTTAGAAGGTGCAGTGCTGCTTCACAACGTCTAGCGTGTGATGCATGTAGACATATGTCTACAGTTCTGTTTGTGTTTCCAATAAACTGCTTTAAACATCATTGTTATTAACCTTTAAATGTCAGGAAGTCTATCTTTGTTGATGATCTTAGACATTATGTTAGACTGTCTTAGAAATTACTGATTTGTATTGCAGTCGGCAGGATATATTAATGCGTCTAAGTCAACTATTTCTGGGATTATTCAGATGCCTTTGGCTAGGGATGTTCTTATACAGGTGCTGAATTTGGATCCTCACAGGCTTCCCATGATAGGATGATATTACTTTTATAAAAGTTATGTAAATAATTTACTGTTTTTTCAATTAATTTGCTGTTATACATGAGGATAAAGAAAAGTTGGCTGCAAAATGAACAACATGATTATTACTCCCAGAAGTACATGTTCCAGCTGCTGAGACATCCTTTAACTCAGCCTATTTAAGAAACTTCTAGTTCTCATTGTCCATAAGCAAAGGGGATGTATCATTAGCAACACTTGCTGCCATGTAACACACAACGTAAGAGCATCTCAGTAAAGGCAGAAAGCCTTTTTTTTCTTTAGCCTGAAGAAAAGGAGACAGAGGGGGGACCTGATCGCTCTCTACAGCTACCTGAAAAGAGGGTGCAGGGAGGCAGGTGCTGGTCTGTTCTCCCGGGTAACTAGTGACAGGACAAGAGGAAACAGTCTCAAGTTGCATCAGGGGAAGTTTAGAATAGATATTAGGAAAAAATTCTTCACTGACAGGCATTGGAACAGGCTGCCCAGGGAAGTGGTGGAGTCACCAGCCCTGGAGGTGTTCAAGGAACGCGTAGACATGGTGCTTGCGGACATGGTCTAGTGGGTATGGTAGTGTTGGGTTGATGGTTGGACTGGGTGATCTGGTAGGTCTATTCCAACCTTAGCGATTCTGTGAAACCTCGTAATGACATGATTCTCAAGAAAATAGATGTTTTGGGCTTGCTTACCTTTCCAATGTTATAAACAGCAGGCAGACAAAGACAACACAGACTCCTGAATAGGTAATCACTGTAACTGTGTTGCAACAAAAAATTCGGGGATGTGTGAACTATGTAGAAGAAACTGCCCACTTCAAAGTTGTTGGTTCAGTGCAAACTCACAGGAGAACTCACCGATGGTATCTCATACTGGCTGTGGGCCCTCACTACATGAGCTCTGCTGAACTGAATGTGTGTGCTGTCATATCCGTTTCAGGTATTCTGCTGTGAAGTTTCTCTTCTCTGATCTGCTGTTCACAAGACTCGGTACCTGTTCTTTCACATGACCTACTTAGACTGACACATGAGGCAGCGTGTTGGTGCTGACATAGGTTAGAGCAGCAGTCTTGACTTCCGTGTAAAGACGGGGTGTCACTTTCTTGAAAACAGTGCACAGACCAAACATCCTGATAAGTTTCCTATTTTTTTTCACAGTTACAAAATGCTCCTTTGCCAGTTGGAAACATATTTACTCTTTTCTCTATTGTTATGTAATGTCTGCAGCATACAGTTTTTGCATTTAGGATAAAAGACTCTGTTCAAAACTAATCTACTGTAATGAGAAAATGACCTATCAGTTGTCATCAAAAGTGAATCCTTCTGTGTGGTATTTAAGCCTAGTGTGACCATATAAATCAAATATGTTTTCTTTATCTGACATAAGATTGGTAAAGTTTCTCAGCAAAGACCGATGTGTTTTATTAAAAGTAACTAATTCATTTAACGAATTTGTGTCTGCTAGTTCACTAACCATGTTTCTTCCCATTTATGATCTCTGCAATAAACCTCTGGAAATTCTTTTATGATTTACAGCTCCTTTAGATCTCCAGTTTTTCACAGCAATAAAAGCATGTTAAGCAAAGGTAATTGGCAAACCTTAGCCTTAGAGTGAAGTTATATGTGGATAATGATGTAATTAACCATCAAAATTGTTCCAGCAGAGTAAAAGTGGTCTTGATTTGATCTTTAAAAAAATTACATATTTGAATAAATCTTTAAAACAGGTGTTTGTGAATAAGCAAATCAAAGCTGCTTCCTCCTGTCCTTTAAAGAATTAAATTGTGAGATTCATCAGTAGACAGTACTTGTTGACATTCAGTGTTCCTAGTGGAAACACAAGTGCTCTTCTATTCTAATTTGCAATGTGCTGGAAAAATATAGCAAATGACTTCTGAAAATATAAGATGCATTCCAGGTCAAATTTATTCTGAATTTGCAAGTCAATTTGTAGGACAAAAGAGTGATTAATCTGCCAGATACCTTGCACAAAACTCTTTGTTGCTTGTAACACTCACTGTAAATAAAGGCTATTAAGATGATTTATGAAGTCTAGCATCACTGCCTGACACTGGAAAAGCATATTTAAAAATAACACAATTTTGTGGTTCAGGCAACTTATTAAAATATATTTTAAAGTCTCTTGATCAATAGATTGTGTCTGGTCAACTCACCTTGAGGAACTCAATAACTGAGTAAATTATTGAGAGTAACGGGTTGGTGGATGGAGTTTAGTGGCCTAAGATACCATTGGAGTCCAACTAGATTATCTGAAGATCTCCTTCAGTCACGGAATTAAAAAGCTTCTTTTCACCCCAGCAAACAATATGATGTGGAATGTACTTCCTGTCCCAGTCAAGTTTAGGCTTTCATGTGAACTGGAAGTACAAAACATACCTTGAGGATGCACCTGCTGATACACATGAACTTCTTGACCAAAATATGTCTAATTCTAAAAATTGCTCTTATTTTTACTTTTAACTGGAAATGCATAAACCTGAGGCAAGTCTCTAGTTTGTCTCTAATCACCAAGATCATATTTAGTTATTTCTAGCAGTCTTGGACTAATTAAAAGCAAAAGCAAGCTCTGGGAATAATATCACATTTTAGATGCTTATTTTGTCTAAGTTGTACTAATTCATGTGAATATTTTGTCAGCTCACTACCAATAGCATTGGAACATTGAATTCTCTTTGAAGAAGGAACACACTTTGGGACCTTGTTTATATTTTGAACCATTAAAAACATTCAGTATCTGTTGTCTGAAACATCCCATTATAAATCCCTATTCTCAGTTCCTTTTCCTTGTTTATAACCCTCACGAAATTCTTAGCTTGCTGGGGGCCTGCCTGAAGCAAGTTTGTGCAGGTGATTCAGCAAGATCTTGTTTTCAGTGATTCAAAACCAACTATTGATGAAGCTCAGGGCATCTTCTCTGACGCTTTTGCCTCCGCTGTGATTAAGGGTAGCTCATCAGGCACTTGCAAAAAACCCTGTCTAAGTTCATCTGGTTTTCTGAATTCAAATTTACAGGTATCAAAGGAATAAACCCCCTTCCCCCCAAATGTAGCAGTTTAATCCCCATCTTTTCCTATATTTCTTCAAAATCTAAAAACATCTCAAAAGATGTTAGTATTTGGGAAGTTCTAGTTGATTTCTTAGGGAGGGGCCTAAAAAGCTTTTTTGAGCAGAGCTAGCATCTTGCCTTCCTTCGTGTTTATTCATTCTTGCGGCTAACTGGCCAAGCTTGTCACACTTCTGTCAGCCAATCAGAAGTAAAGACAATCAGTTTAAGATGTATGGGGTTTGCCTCCCCCTGATTTTGTTGCAAAAAATTATACCTGGCTACATCTTTTTGTCCAGTTCACGCATCAAAAAACATTGGTGTCTACGGCTGTTGAAGGAAACAGTGGTTTTCACGGTCACTACACACAAAGTGATTGTAAAATCCGTATTTATTTTTAAAGTATCATTCTGTTTAGAAAGATGGCCATACACAGCTTTTCACTCAGCAAAATTGAAACATGTTTGTACTCAAAATCATGTCTGAAATCTATTGGCATATTTTAGGAATCTCTATAAGCTCTGCAGTAATAATGCCCGAGGAGAGGAATACAAACCTTTTTCTAGTTCTTTTACAAACAGAACTATCTCCATGCTGACATTCATTGTGTGTGACAGCACAGGAGATATGCAGTACAGAGCTGACTTTCAGAGTCCCCTTTGAAATTGTTAGGCTGAAAGCACTTCCAGTTGTGTGCTGAAGAAATTTCTCCTGCAGTGGTAAACAAACCATTCATGGAGGGGTGAGAGGGTGGGACAACTGCGCTTCAAAATCAACCTTTTATATTAAGTTCCTG
>NW_010267476.1:5752-9400 GCF_000690775.1 Eurypyga helias
GCAGACTCACCATCCTGACTTTAATCTTCCCATACTTCTATGTGTGCTTTGCACGCAGAGAAGTTAGAGAGTCTTCATTAGCTGGAGAGCTGCCCAAAGTGAAGGGGGGGAGGGGGGAATCGTGGGGGTGTGTGCATGCATGCACGTGTATTTGTCATAGTGCAATTCATACCCTTCATCTCCTCAGAGTGATATTTCCATCAAGCTCCATTACCATGCTGTCCATAGGACACAGTAGAGAGATTTCATCAGCTTTTCAAGATGTTTAGTAAAAGTGTTATTTTTTTTTAATCTGGATGTTTGCCAGGTCTTACGACATGGAGTTACTATGTGGGAAAGCAGAAGTTCTTGGTGGTTATTCAGAAGCTTTGGTGCTGAAGTGCTGGTTTAGCACACTAAGGAGTGGCTGAGTAAAGAAAAGAAAATCAGGTAAGGGATGAGACAAGTACTAATCACTTTCTGGCAACATCTAAAGCGCTTTTGTCATCCGAAGCAAACTTCCATCACATCCGTAGTTCATTCATGTAGGTGGTCAGTTTTCAGTTCTATATAGCCCTACCCTGTCTATCCAGCCCTGTAATGGTTTTCCCTGATGTGTCTGTTGCTTTCCCAATGTCCAGCTGGTGTCTCAAGTGGTTAAAACAAGTATAGCTAGTTATACAACCTTTCTTGCCTCTTGCTTTAATTATATCAAATTTTCTCTTCCTTAAATACCTCCACAGCATTAAAGTTCATTGGTTTTGCGTTCTGTGATTTGTGTGACTTCGTTGCCCTTTGTTATCTGTCCTTGCCTCTGCTCATAGCTTTCCTGTCCTCTTTTCTCTGGTAGGGATGACAGGATACAGTTTTTCTCCCAGAGCTGCCACAACGCTTTCTACTGTATCGGTCCAGAGTCAAATCGTCTGGAAGAATCACTTCTGTCATGTTGCCTACCAAAATGGTGAATAATATAAGCAAAGGCAAAAGAACAGTGAGAACCATTTATGGAACCCCTTTTATTTATGATATGAAGAAGACATGGATTCATCTTCAGAACTATCCTTCCTTTTGAGCATGGTGCTTTTAAGTTCCCCTTCTTTTTCACTATATATCAACGACCTTGTTGTTTTCCTAATTGTTTGGAAAACTTGATAAAGCATTGCCAGAAATAAAGATAAAAAATGGAAGAGTGAAACTGAAATGGCCTTTGTGATTCCCACATCCCTTAAATAATTGTATTCTCATTTGTCCATATGCACCTCTTACAGAAGCAGTAGTATCATCATTTCCAGCAAAGAATGCTTCCTACCTTGGTTACAGCTGTGAAGACAGGGTTTCTACTTTGATGCAAAAATAAGGAAATGGATTTCTCACTATAGTCTCCATTTTTAGAATCCCAAAAAAGCCACCAACTAAAAGGGAAGGAAAACTAATAAAGTTTTCAATAAGGTTTATGTCCTTTAAAATGGGAAATGGTGCCCCTTGCAGTAGCTGGAACTTACATAGCATAACGTGAGCTAAATTAGAATTTCCTATATGCCCTTTGCGCTGGCCAAGCATTTAACAGGCAGCACACATTGGTGATGGATCTCTCCATTCCTCTGAATACAGTTCAGTGATGTGGAATTAAAGGTTTAGGATAGAAGAGGGTTGGGAGCTGAGAGGGAGGATGCTGAAGCACATGGCTCGTTGGCTGTTGCAGCTTGGCAGATCAGCCTGTAAACGGTTATCAAAGTCACTGTAGAGCTGAAGCCGAGTGTGGCCTTTAGTTCCTCTTATCTCACCCACCGGACCTCTACCCTGTCATGGCTCAGCAGGAGAGTTAGTCTGCATGGACCTGCTGCTGTCACACTGAGATCCCTAGAGGCATCCAAGTCAGCTACTGTTCACATGCTTGAGGTATATATATGTGCATCCTCAAAATATGCAGTGTAGCACCAATGAGCACTGCTTGATGGCATTTGTCATTATTCAAAAGTAAATCATACGCATTTATTTACTTTGTAGATATATTATCGGTTTTATGTGTGATATTCAAATCATACATATTTTTCTCACTGTTAATAATATTAATTACTGATGATCAAGTATCCAGAGCAAATAAAATTCCCCAAAATAATTTAAAAATGGGAAAGAATACTTCTTTAGTCCCTTCACCATTTCTGGAAATCTTCCTTCTCTAACAGTATCACCATCTCATGGTTCACAGTGGCAGAGGTGGGTCCCAAACTAGTGTACTTAGGAAAAAAATATGCATATGTGTGTTTTGCATTACATCTAGGATTTGGGACGTTAACTGTATCAGTCTTCTATGCATGCATTGACTGTCTGGAGCAGCTCTCTGTGTAAGGATTACAGATGTATCAGTCCCTTCCCTCTCTAACAGTATCACCATCTCATGGTTCACAGTGGCAGAGGTGGGTCCCAAACTAGTGTACTTAGGAAAAAAATATGCATATGTGTGTTTTGCATTACATCTAGGATTTGGGACGTTAACTGTATCAGTCTTCTATGCATGCATTGACTGTCTGGAGCAGCTCTCTGTGTAAGGATTACAGATGTATCAGTCCTACTTCCATTGCTGGAAGGTACAGCCTGGTGTACAGGCAGCAGCACTGCTTGCTGTTATTTTAGATGGATAGTATTTCGCAGAATAATGTAAGGGTTAACACACAAGTTTGTGTTGTTTTAATAGAAAAAAAAGCATTAGATTCCTGCTTTATTCCCCACGGCTAGATTTTCCTGGGAAAACATAGACAACAATGGTACATTGTTATAAGAAACTCAAAGTGTTTTAAGATGGAGGTTGATAAGTTTATGGATGGGGATCTCAAAACAAGATAAGAATGATGCTGAAGTTAGGATTAAAGCTTGAGATAACTGTTCCTTTGTAGCCAATTTATTAGTAGAGCTGGTACCCAAAAAGGAGAGTTTCGCTGTGTTTGCAAGGTTTTAGCCGGAGCTGGTACCCAAAAAGGAGAGGTTCGCTGTGTTTGCAAGGTTTTAGCCATCCATTACAGGATTTTGTTGCTTAGCTGTGGGAGCTGGGTGGGTGGGGGTGGGCTGAGTGCTTGGTGAGATGCACTGCTGTTGCTTCTGGTGTTAGAAGCTCTTGGAACATCTTAGGATCTTTTGGTCAATTTACTTCCAGTACTTGTTACTCTAAGGAAGTCGGGAAATGATCACTCTGGCTTTCTTCTCATGGTACACCACAGGTACGGATTTTGTCCTTTTTCTCTGTGTCAGGTTTACAGGCAGTCAGGAATGGTGTGCACTCTGAGGCATGGGATTGTTCATGGTGTAGTTTTATGGCTCTTTTAAGAATAAATACCTGTTGCAGTGGTTCTCGGAGTGCCTGGGACATCCTTCAGTGACCTATGTAGTCCTTTTCAGCCTTTTCAGCCTTTTCAGCCTTTTCTGTGTTCTATACTGTGCTCAGATCTGAACCCAGAAAATGAGAAGCAGTGCTTGTAAGCCTGGGCAGCTGTTTGTAACTCTGAACTGCTTAGGACTCTCTTTTCTTGGCCAAATAGAGTATTTCCTGAGAAATCCCAACAGAGCATTTTATGGATGTTGAATGTGTAACAAGAGCTGTTTTTTCTGAATATGAAGTACAATTTTGTTTTCTCCTATTCGCATGTAGATGTGGGAAGTGGCACAGCTCTTTCC
>NW_010267476.1:9425-36925 GCF_000690775.1 Eurypyga helias
TTCTTTCTTGTACTTCACAGCTCAGCAGCACGGTTTGGCCTTTAAAAAAGACAAGTACTAGCATGTTGGTTGCATCACATTAGAATTAACTAAAAAATCCAATGCGATACAAATCTTTATTAAGATCACTGAAGGCTCTATGAGAGATACAAGATTGGAGCAGAAACCCTTTCAGAAAATCTGGTATCTATGAATGAAATTATAGCAGAGTCCTCACACCAATGTGTTCTGATGCTTCGAAGTTTTTTACTTTAAATAACATCTCTGTTCTGAGAAAAAAATTATGTGAACATGACAGATTTTTACTTAACACATCCATTTCTTTGTAAGAATTTTATCTACATACACAAGTGACAAAAGTAATTTTGCTTTGTGTTTTATTCCTGTCAGGTGGGGTAATTATGTCTTGGATAATAAGCTGAGTTCTGTTCCTTCCTATACATGGTCAGCAGAATTTAGGGGCAAAGGTTTGGTTGGCTTCAGACAGGCTTCTCATGAGATTACCTATGTTCATGGCTTTGATATCTCCTCAAGGGTCAACATTAAAATCAACAAAATCATATAAACAAGACTTTAAGGTTGCTGTCAAGTGGTTAATTGATTATTAATTTTTCCAGATCACTTTGCTCCCACAAACAAACAAACAAACAAAAACCCCAGCCAAAATAGTAATCTTTTATCTGTGGGAACACTGATCCTCTGCTAATAACTTTTTCTTTTAAAAAATATTAAGAGAAAACAGATTGCCTAAGAAAACATCATATACCATAATACATAGGAACTTCCGTATTCATGTTCTGTAGGCTGGCTGGTGTCCAGGAGAGTCTCTTCAGCATTTTGACCAGAGAAAGCTGAAGTTTGGTATGCCAGAGAGGTGTTACATTCTTTTTTTGACCTTACCTGGTTCAGGAGGCTTCTTAGAATCTTGAACATCCAGAACAGTTAAAACCTAGAGCGGATGTCACCTAACCTATCACTAAGCATCTAGAGTAGTCTAGCATCTAGTCTAGTCTTCCTATCCTCCTCTAAGAGCCTACAGACAAATTTGAATACACCAGAATGTGATTGATGTCGGTGTAAGATAGGTCAGATAAATTCCTGGGCCTTCGGAGAGGCCCCTGTACCTTCTGTCAGCTCGAAAAGAGCCCACATAAACTGACTTTGGACAGCCAAATCCTAGATGCCTAAAGCTTGACGGAAGGAGCACTACTGCGTTGGGCTCCTAAGGGGAGTAGTAGCAGAATTTTAGTAGTAGGGGAATTTTATTCAGATGCTTAAATTTAGTCATGTAGCTCACATTCAAATGTAAACTTGAATCCACCTTAAGGAGATTTCCAGAAAACTGCCTGTAGCAGCGATGCGTCAGTCTCAGAACATCCTTTTTAATTACTTGATCGTCTCAGATGTGCTGCACATATTTAGTACACTTTTTAGGGCAGTTTTTCCAAAGCAGTGGCTGTATTTGGCACTCGTTGGAAGGAAAGTGTTCAAATGATGTAGAAACAGATTGGCTCGCTGTCTGTATTTTGCAAAGATGAAATAGAATCCATTAAAATGTTATTGATTCAAACTCTGTGGTGAAGTACTCTCTGTAAGAGCTCTGTCATTAGCCCTCCGATGGGGCTGATTAGACTCTGACGTGAGTTATGAGCATATGGAAGCTACCAAATGGGATTTGTGTACGTAGTGACAGGCACAGGACATCAGCAGGGCGGTAGGACTAGATGATCTCCAGAGCTTGCTTCCAACCTCACCTACTCTGTGGTAACGGCACTTCTAGGCCGGGCATACGTACATCCCCTCCTCCCCTCCCCTCTACCATGGCTTCTCAATTGTTCTGCCTGCCCCATTATTGCACTTTCTCTATGAAGAAAAACTCGAAAATGAAATCACCTTTTAAAATGTTTTAAAGAAACATTTTACTTTTATGTCTAAGAGGCAAAATTGGCAAATGCCCGTGGTATATTTGAAAGAAAAGTAAGGAATACTCAGCTTTAAAATGGAATCCTTTACAGATCGACTAACCAGCCTGCCAGAAATGGACTACTGTGCGCTTTTCCCACCCGGTGGGAACAGAAGCATCGTTACCAGTGAAAGCATGTCACATTGAATGTAAACAAACCCGAACTATAGAATTGTGCAGTGAAGTTATCTGCCCACACAGGGTTACCTTTGTATTGTATGTATTTAACTGACACTTTGCAATGATGGAAATCAGGCATCCCACTGGCAGGCAACCACGTACACTTTTCCTTTTAATTTACATATCATTTTATGTGGTTACCAGACTGATCATCTTTTATGGAAGGGACAATAAAAACAGTTGCATGAGAAATAAGCTACCATACGTTTTGCTATTTTCTTTTTTTCTCTAAATACAGCTTGCTTTCATAAGCTCCAGCTTCTAAAAGCTTATGAAATGGTCCTTATTATCATTTAATGCATTTCAATAATTTAGAATCAAATCATAAAGCTCTCAGCGCGTGAAATCAAAATTAAATTTAAATAGAAGAGCAGTATCAATATTTTGGAAATTTCTGATCTTTTCAAGTTCATTTTTCCAAGTAAGAGAATGTTTTCACTGTTGCAGTTGAGTTATAAGTGAAAATAAGGAATCCCATGTCATTTAAGATGTAGGATTTGAAGAGGGGAAATAGTTTAGCAACCTAATACCAGGCTCCTGAAGCAAGTGCTCCCTCCCAGATTGATTCATCTATAGGCAATACTCCTCACCCAAACAATCTGTGCATTTTTTTTTTTCCGTTTTAACTCTGCAGCAATGCTCAGGAGTTCCTAAAGAATGGGGAAAGCTGATGAATAAGACAATGGAAGATGTATTTGCTGAAACCAAAACATGAAAGTATTATTTTGATTGAATGAACGAATTTCCTTTGGATTTTTCCTGCTTTGCCACATTGTGTTTTTAGATGAATCAAATTGATGACTGAAGAATAAGTATCAGCTCTTAACATCACATGCATATGATGACACACTGCCAAAATTCAAACTCTTTGACTGCATTACACTTGCTCATATTTTCAAATACCGTTAATGGAGCTTCAGGGCTGTCACAGGGACAATCAGTCAGATGATGAATGGTTTGGCTTTCAACACTGCAAGTGAAAGCAGTGGATGTCTGTCACACACGTTTTGGTATTTCTGAGGTTGCCACAATAAAATACCATTTTCAACAGAACACTTAAATGTTTTGTCAGAGGAACAACTATATCATTGACAGAACTTGACACGTTTGCCCTAGCACACCGTGTAATTTTAAACCACAAACACTAGGTCTGTGCAACTGACTGCATTATACTGTTTTCACAATATGCGGGTTGCCTGCTCTCTGACAATCTACCATGAACAATTCTGCATAAGCTCCTGTGAGTCTGTGCAGAAAACTTTTTCATTCATTTGGGAAAGCACAAACTCTTTTCTTTCCTTAGGGTATGTATTTTTGCTTCTCAGTGTGAAATTATCCTTGTCGTCTATGATCTTGCCATTCAGGTTGGGAATGTAACCAGGTAAAATTGTAGAAAGAATACATACACATGAGCCAAACTCATAATTGTTATTTACAGCTAGCAATTAGTTTTGGAGGCATGTAAAAAACCTGACAATATCAAAATGTTAATTAATAGGGTAGTTCTAGCTGTGGATCAGTCTGAGCTATTTTGTAGATGCATTTTAACCTTACCTCGTGCACCTGTATAAGGTTTGTAAAGCAAACTTCAGGGTTGAGGCTGCCTGGGTATTCACTGGTTCTTTGCAAAAAAAGGATTCCCAGTGCCAATACAAGGCAGGAACTGCTATTTACTTAGGCATTAATCAGCCTTTCCAGCACTTTTGTCTCTTGCGTGCCATTTCTCTGCCTGGGTTACAAGTGTGAAGACAAAGTCCCAGTGGCACAACTGGCAAAGAATCAAACACAGAGCCCTACCCCTGATCTCTAGCTCACGATGCAGATCATCTTATTTTAATCCACTTATTGAGGTCTCATACTTTTACAAATGAAGTCTTTCCTCATTTTTTACTCAGTGATTTTCTGCTCAGTGAGATTATATCCAAACCCATAAGCTGTCCAGAAGCAGTTGCAAACAGTTCTGCTTCATTTGATCTGCAAATAGAAGCCGTTAGTGTAGAGTTAGTTGGGGTTTGGTTTACATTTTCGTTTACCTCATCCTTTCTGCCTTTTACTTTGGAGAGCAAAACATCTGTGTTACCTAAACAAGCGATGAATCAAAAGATCACACGCTGTCTGTATGTATTTAGTGAGTGTAGCAGTTGAACATGGCAGTTCTTCATTGTGATTTATTTATTGTGATTTATATTATTTCAAGGGTTTTTTTTTCTTAGAGGAGAGCTGTTGAATGGGAACCAGCTTTGCTTTTACATTATAAGGCCAACATTAGGCTCCCCATTGAGTAATTGGAACAAAAATAGGCAGAGGTTTGAGCTGTCTCCTTTCATGCTTAAACAGTACAAAAAAATATCCTTCCAAATTTCTAAAATACTCAGGTGCTCTGCAATGGGAGGCACATCCTTGTGCTTCTAACAAACAGTTCATGTCAACTCTCCCATCAGCAGCACCGTATTACTGCCAGGTATTTGCTTGGTGTTCTGCAAGGAGCAATAGCCCAGTTCCCAGCACAGAGGTGTCCTCAGCACCCGAACTACCGTTACTGTCACACGGTTAAGCAAGCTGGGCAGCAGTGAGGGATGGGTGAACAGAGTGACATAACTGACAAAGTAATTAAGTGTGACCAGCAGGTCGAGGGAGGTGATTCTGCCTTTCCCCTCCAACATCAGAAGGATATCGACTGGTTGCAGCGAGTCCAGAAGAGGCCGCGAAGATGCGCAGGGGGCTGGAGCACCTCTGCTATGGGGCCAGGCTGAGAGGGCTGGGCTTGTTCAGCCTGGGGAAGAGAAGGCTCCGGGGAGACCTTATAGCACCTTCCAGTCCCTGAAGGGGCTACAAGGAAGCTGGGGGGGGTCTTTTTACAAGGGCCTGTAGTGACAGGACAAGGGGTAATGGGTTTAAATTGTAAGCTTGAAGGTTTAGATGAGATATCAGGAAGAAGTTCGTCCCAGAGAGGGTGGTGAGGCACTGGAACGGGTTGCCCAGAGAAGCTGTGGATGCCCCATCCCTGGAAGTGTTCAAGGCCAGGCTGGATGAGGCTTTGAGCAACCTGGTCTAGTGGAAGGGGTCCCTGCCCATGGCAGGGGGGGTGGAACTAGATGATCTTTATGGTCCCTTCCAACCCAAACCGTTCTATGATTCTGTGATAACTTTCTCATCCTACCAGTGGTCTTTTCAAGTTAGGACGGAGATACATTAGCAGTGGGAGAAAACTGCTGCTGCCGCTCCCTTCAGTTGCACAATTGCAGCTATAATTGCAATGAATGCAGAATACCCACACAAACTATTATTACATTTCCCTTAAGTCTTAGTTTGGGCATAGTGGGACTGAAAATAATGTAATTTAACTATATGCCCCAGACCCACAGTACAATGCCAGTCTGAGGAATGGTGCTTTGCAATTGTCCTCCGAAAACAATGTTGTCCTCCTGACCACAACCCATGAAAGGTCATTACTGCCTTGGATGGGATTTTTCAGCTGGGAAACAGAATTGAACACTAGAAATTCTCATCATATTTTGGTTTTGGTTTTTGATTTTTTTTTTTCCTGTCCTGTCTTCACCCAAATTACATCCAGAGATTTCACTAGCATAAAGAAAAAAGAGTTACTCTCCTGCTCGCTGAAAAGAACTCAGCTTTGCTATTCTGAACTAGACCAAAGTAATTTTGGGGATCTGGTCAAAGCTAGAGCTAATTTTTAATTGAAAGAAGAAAACAATTACCACTTCTTTGATGATGGGATTAATCCTCCCTCAGAATACTGCAATAGATTTCAAGGAAAATACATTTTCAGGTAGATTATGGAAGATGTAAAGATGTTTGACTTCACTAACAGCAGAGACACAAGACAAAAGAGAAGCAAAAATGTCCTGAGCAGCTTGCGTGGTAATTATAAGCACAGAGTAGGCTTCTCACCGCTATCAGTCCTCCTCTTGCCAACTGACCCATCCAGTCACCATGAAGGCCCTCTCATGTGATTTCTGTATGAAGTGCTGAGGTGTTTTCTGACTACTGACAATGGTCTCTTTGTGTGCTGAGCAGAGCAGAGTGTACTTTGTTGGTCAGTTGATAGGGGTAACGAAGAGAAATCCTTTTAATGTTTTTTCTGGGTTGAGAGATGGAGGAAAGTTTAGTGTTAGACTTTCATAAATAAATAGAGGATGTATACATTTCAATATAACAAAGGAAATATAAGGAAAAATAATAATAAAATCAGTAAATGGCATTTGAAGTTAAGCAGATTTATTCTAACACCCCCAGTCCCCCCCACAAAGTATTCCTGAATTATGGCTTAATTCACAAAAAGAAAGATAATTCTTCCAGCAGTATCATGTGCTTTTCCTCTTTCCAGAAACAGAAACTTCATTAGCTTTCTCTAGTGAACCCAATCTAATGTTTCTCTGGGAGTGCACAGGGACTATTGAATTCAAACAGACCAAGAAGGACAAACAGTGTTGTGGTATCCATCACCTCTCACAGGAGTGAAGAAACACCAAAACCGAAAGGATACAAGCACTCTCACTGACCTGGACAAGTATCTTTTCACAGAGTCCAAAAAATCTTTAGTGAGGAAGTCTGGGCACAGCAATAATCCTACATCCCCCATCGCCAAGGAGAGAGCACAGTCAGCAGGGTGAGGGTAGGGACACACGCCAAGCCCTCCCGCTGGACATGCATCTATCCTAAGACTATTAAGCCAACAGCCAAAGTTAGCTGGGGACAAATGCTGCTCTTGCCCACAGCGTGTCTTACCCCCACCCAATGAAAGGAATGCTGCGCTTGGCACCAGATTGCCGGGAGCATGGGATCTGCTTGTTTCTCAGCCCATGGTAGTGCTAGCCAGAGCACAAGTCAGCCTGTGGGATTCGGATTTTGGAAACTAAGCAGCAGTAATTCAGCTTTTTGCCTCCACCCCCCAGCAAACAGGGCTTTCTAAAGCATGGGGGTTTTTATTTTAAATTTTGCCTTAGTGTCCGGTTAGCAGAAGATTTCATCTGTTCAAGATCTCAGGAACTCTTTTTGACCTCAATTAATGCTTTGAGGAACTAAGCTAATAAGTGTTTCAGACATTACTACCATCACAGGAATATATATATGTATTAGAAACATGTGCTTTGCTAAAATGGCCTTGGGACAGTTTCTGCATGCCTCTGTCCCCCCTTGGATCATTACTGCCATTCTTTCTGTGCTGGCATTCCAGAGCTGCTGATTCACAGCCTACATCTGGTTCTGCAGCGTTCTTGCCAACTCAAAGCCTGATGCATTATGTGGACACTTAATTCTCTCGAGTCATCCTCCCTCTTTAAAATGTTTGAATATCCTGTGTGTTATAAATACATTTCTGCAGGGCCTTTCCTCATGATACTTGATTAGACTATTTGATCTAGCAGAAATGAAATGTTTTCTTTCCCTTTCTTCCTTTGGGCTCAGTTTTGCAGTTGAGGCTAAGATCCACACATGCAGACCTGCTGACTTCAGAAAGGCATGGGGTAGGTGAGGAAATCTGCTTAGGGAGAGGGAGCAGGCCCAGGACCCCGATACAGCTCTGTAAGCTGTCACTGGTGAGAGCAAAAATGGAACTTTCTAGACTTGCCACTGTAGACAGACAGCTGGGATTTTTGAAACTTAACATTAAGATATCTGTAGACTGACAGGTAGCCCAATCATTTTATGATTAATTGCATCTGTGTTAATTAATTTATAATTGTTAATGAGCATGAATTCTTCAGACATGTAATACAGCTTGGGCATCAAAGACAACATGTGAGACCATGTAAGCAGCTGAGATTTCTACCTGATTTCTAGGCTATAAAGGGGCTGGGAACAGTGCAAGAGTGCCTACCTGTGGCTACATGCATGCCGGGAAGTATGCCCTATGCTAAACCATAAGAAAACTTAAATGACTTGCCATCCCATAAAGTTCATCTCCTCTCCACAAAAGTGGTCAAGAGCCCATCCTATTGAAATAAATGAAAATTTGCAAGCAATTTTAGTGGATCTAGGATTACTTCCTTTAAACATATATTGCTTGTCTTAACCAAGGCCATTTTTGACTCTCCAGCAATTTTGGTGAGAGTTCCTCATTGAAAAAGCTGTGTGGGGCACGAGTGACTTTTCTAGAGTGAGGTTTCCTCCACTGAAATGTTGAATATGGGTAGCAGCTGTGCAGCCCTCTTTGGCAGTGCACTCCACAGCTCTCATTACCAGCTCTGCTAGGCAGAAATCATTTGCAAGAGGGAGATGTGAATTTGGTGTCCATAGCCCTTCAGTCTTTTTCTGTTTCTGTTGAAACTTAGCCATACTGCCAATGAGGTCACGTGTTCGGTGATAAGGGTGTTGTGCTCTGACAACGGGACGGGCAGCCTCCTAAGGCATTTCACTAGGAAACTACAGAGCTTTCAGTGAGTGCTGGCTTTTCTCCAAAAGCCAAAAAACAGCTGTCTTTGAAGAGACCGATCTATAAACTGACACAGACACTCACCGTTACTGACTTCAAACAGGAGTCAAGCCTTGTTTCGAATGGATGGAGATGGACTAGACTTTGGTGGTCCCTGTCTGTAGCCCAAATAAACAAACCAATACAGGCTCAAGAGGGTCCTGGGTTCCTGCAATATGAATGTTGCCAGCTGCCTCCCAGTTTACAACAAGCTTTGCAACACCAGTTTTGGGTTTTTTTTCTCCAAACCCTGATTCTTGGAGTCTGAGAGTTAAGTGAGGATTTTAATTTCCAGCTATTTTCTTGCTAAGAAGCAGCATGCCTCAAGTCTTTGAAAAACTGCAGCGTGTACACTTCATTGGCTTGGAGCCAAAGGGCACAGTCTGCAGGGGTTTTATGTGTTATCAGCCTGTCATGATAGTTTTGACTGCTTGAGTTCAGTCTAAGGACTAAACCAATAGAAGTTACGTGGTAAAATCTAGTTTTCAAATGCAAGGTGTTAACTGCAAGTGAACTATAGCAAGAAGCAGATTAAAAGATCCCTGGTCTGGTTCCCGTAAGCTTTGCATCTCTGCCGTCCTGCCTCCTTCCTCTGCTTTCCTCTCCCCTGAACACATGCCCTCAGTAGCTCGCAACCGCTTTGCGTCTCGCATCACGGCGGCAGAAGAACCGGTGGGACAGGACAAGCCTACCTCCTGAGACCCATGCACCAAAGCTTGGTTACCAGCGGGGTCCTCGCCAGCTGCACTTAGCTCAGAAAACTGTACAGCGTGACGGACGGTAGCTGAGTTTCTTGAGAAGACGTGCACAGCCCCTCTTTACGCACAGGAGGGAGAGGGAGCTGAGATCAGGTTTTCATCTTCCCTCTAGATATTGTCCCAGAGCAGGATGCTAGAGGAAACATTACGATTTCCATTGCAGGCATCTCTGTGAAACTCATCCTGAAGGTTTTCAGTCTAAATTATTTAAAGCAATGGTGATGTTAGGGCCAAAAATAATGTCTCTATCAGCAGATGGAGCTGAGGTCACGACGATCCCATTTGCCATATCCTGAATATGCTGAAAATAAGCAAAAAGGTACACGAGATCCTTCCCCAGTGCTGAAAGCAGCCTAGCTTAGTGCTGGCTATTACTGGGAAGACAGCTGGGCTCGCTGAACAAGTACTAAGTTACAGCGCTCGGCACTGCCTCTCCATGCAATGGCTCCCCTGCTGAAGTGTCCTGACACCCACTCTGTCCATACAGGGATCGGCAACCCAGGAAGGCCTGCTGCACATCCCTGACGATGACCAATCCTTTTCTTTCCATGGAAACAGTGCAGCTCCACTGCCGGCTGATGTAAAGTTAATCTTCTGGTACAAAGTCAGAGTTCTGTTCTGAGTACTTTTTTCTCATAATCTTTGTACTTTTCTGAATAGAATTAATTTTCCCTTACTATGACTGAAGTCTTCTCAAGTCTGAGAGCTGGCCAAACAGCCCCATTCACAGTGAATTGATAGAAATTTGGTCTAGTGGAGGGTGTCCCTGCCCATGGCAGGGGGTTTGGAACTCGATGATCTTTATGGTCCCTTCCAACCCAAACCATTCTGTGATTCTGTGATTGCATGATTCTATTCAGAAATTTTGTACAAGGAAATGGAGTGGGAAGGACAAAGAACAGCAAAATGACTCCAAAGTGACTAGTGAGGAGAGACACAGAAGCCAAACTTGAGTTAGAGAGATGAGGCTTCTGGGTGTCCAACATGTCATCATTAGAAATCTTCAAATAGTTATGGTATTGCTATTTTGAAGCTATTTGGGGAAAAACGTAAATCAACAGAGTTAGATACCAAGTCACTGTAGAAATATATAGCAAGGGCCAAAGGAGAAAGGCCGCTAAGTCCAGTGGCATGGCTGCAATTCACGCCCAGGCACTGTGCCAGAGCAAGGCCTAATCTCTGCTGAATTATTTCTGGGCCTGGTCTCTGTGGTTGCTGATGAATCTGTCTTTTTCCATCTTACTGTAACAGGGTGTTCAGCCCCAGCAGACACATGAAACTGAACAAGTAATTTATTTTAGGGAATGGGCTTAATGTTCCTGACAAGATGGAAAGTTACCAGCTGGGTTATCTCCTGCATCTAATCCAAGTCAAATATTTTCATCCCAATGTCCATTAGACCAAGCATAACTGAAAAGTAGATTTTCCCAGCATCTGCAAAACTCTGTAGCAACTGAGAAAGAGGCCGCCTATTGTGTCCCATTTTATATTGAAACAATTTGTTTCTAATAAGGCGTGAAGCCTTCTCAGGCGTCTATCCACTAGTGAGTGCAATTTTAGTGTAGTTTTTATAGCAATAATGTCACCACTGAAGGTTGGTTGTTCAGCTGATCTGGCACAGCTGGAGGTATTATAGAGAGATAGGTTATAGGACGTCTCCCAGAAACTTCAAAATTAAATGTAGAAGTCTTGTTAGAAAAGGCAGGATCTGAAGACATTCTGTTGCTGCTGAGACATGACTGTGTACAACAATGGAGACAGACATCCAAGTTCTTTCAGGATGGTCTATGATGGGATCATCATCAGTAGCAGTGTGAGGTGCCCAAGTGCGTGCAAGATTCCTCCTGTTCTCGTTACAAATCCAGCATGGAGCATCATGGCAAAGTGAGTCTGAATCCCTGTTAGATGATTTTGTTTTCTGGCCCTTCAATATCAGGTAGAGTTTTTTGCGTGATATTTTCCTTACTGCTTGTTGTTGGCCTCTTTCTGTGGATCTGTGCAGACACCACAACTTCTCTAGGGAGATTTCATGGACTCCCCTTATCACTCTGGTTCACAGGGAATGAAAGAAGGCATTATATTCTTGATAAATCTTCTTTGTCATCACTTGACTTACTCTGTGGGAAGTTGTTTTTTTTAAGGCAGTCAGAAAGGAGGTGATTACATAGCTGGATTCAGTGCATCATTCAACCCATCTTTTTGGTGCCTTTACTTATGTGGAACAGTATGTTTTTCGTATACCTGCTTGATGCAAAGGATCACGTTAGTACCACTGCACCTGAGGTGGGAAATGAAAGTGCAAATTCCCATTGAAAGGGAGCTGTTGCGTCCTGTGTTGACTCTGTTAAGAAACTAATCCCCAATACAGAGCACCAAAGCATGTTTTTGTTAGTTTTTTGAGGGCTGAGATTGTATCACTTATCAAACCTCATGTGCCTGTTTACAGAGGTCCAAATTAATTGCAGGTATGGCAATTGGTTTCATGATAATGATGATCCATGTCTGTCAGGACCTGGCTTGAGACCAGCTGTGCACTTTTATGCTGCCAAACAGCTGAATGATACCCTTTGTTAAGCTCTGGTGTGCTGCAAGCAGACAAATGTCCTCCAGGCAAGTGTCCGTACCCCATTGCAACGCTTTTGAGCCTTCAGAAGGCACCTTAACTATACCAATTTTGTCTGTCTCAAGAGAAACAACAAGGTAAAGCAGAAGGGCAATAGGTAACCTGGAACACTGGACAAATCTAGAGGAACTGCAGGAAAAAAAGAGTCAATGACTGGTGAGGAGCTCGGGAGGACAGAACCATAAACAATACAGCAGGAGAGAAATAAGGACAAGCAGTTTGAAATACTAGACATAAAAACGCCTGGAAGTGGGTTTGGGTGATGGCAGTCGGTTGCCGTCACCAGCCACGGTCAGGCTTTGTTCCAGAGCACCAAGACGAGCAGTCTGACAACGCACTTATCCCAGCGGCTTGCCAAAGGCTGTGCTCCAGCAACACGGCCATCGGCACCAAGGAAGCTGCAGTAGAGGCTGTTAATTTTCATACTCAAGGTTTGTTCAGAGTTTACCCATATCCATCATCTCATCTGAGGGCAATCTTCTCTGCCCACCCCCTCTCCCCAGCCCACACACAGAGACATCAGCCTTCTGCAGAAAGGCCCCTGCTCTTCCACGGCCAGCCGCAGCCCTGCGGGGTGGTGGTTATCGTCGCCGTCGAGGCTGTGCTAGCGCTTACCCGCACAAACGGGCAGAGGCCTTCGCCGCTGCAGCAGTCCCCTCCTACCAGCTCCTTCAAATAAGGAGGCTGTTTCTGGAAATGAAGAATGGAATATATGCTTCCTTGATGGGCACATTTCAATGCCCTTCCTGAGCCTTAGCTTATGCTTTACTTCCCTAGATACAAATGATACGGATTAGAGCACAAGAAAAATGTTAAATCAAACAAAACTCTGGAAGTTTTTCTTCTGAAATTCTTCATTTTGACCATACTGCCAACTAAATACGAAATCACAGCACTGATTCCAGCTCTATGTAGCAATCTCCTGTGCTAAAGAAACAGCTGTTCCCATAATAATGATCCAAACATTTTATGCTTCAAATCTGGCATTTTTTGAAAGTGAAAGTTATGCCTGCTCCACTGATGATATCAATGGACCACGAACTAAATACTCTAAAGAATAGAACAAGCTTTGAACTCACAAGAGATGCCAAACTTCAGATTTATCTGCGCCATATTATCTCTATCCTGATTTTTTATGCGGCTGGTTTACTTCATCTGTGTATTAACATACTTTAAGAGACAGGATTATCACACTGAGATGCACAATTATAAACAGAAATTAAAAACTAATATTACTCCTAAAAATGATGCCATCTTTATGCTTAGAAAATATTATTGAACGTTTGCTTAGGTGAGTTAATCCCATTTTATCCATAGCCTCAACGATACAATCAAACACATTGTACCTTTTTTCAACTTGAACTCTTTGACGATAAAAACTAGTTTATCCCAGAAACTTAATAAAACAGAAGGCCAGTTTAGAAAGAGTGATTTCCAACACACTCTGAAGAAACTGGACAATGACAGCTTACGTTGCAAAGCTGGGATTTGGCAGTACGGTTGTTGGTGTCTGCAGAAAGCGGTAACCCACTGCCCCCGTTTGCTCTATTGCCATGAACAAGCCGTGATCCTGGTCCGTTTGTGTATAGGGCATCATCCAAGACTTGAGCACCAGGTTTTGGTCTGACCCATGGACCTTGTGCTCACGCCCTGCACAGGATTAATTTTAGCTAAGAAGAGTTGTTCCCTGGCATCAATCAGGGCCAGGCTGTTAAGATTTTAGGTAATATATTCAGTGAAACTTGCTTTAAAATCTTACCAAGATTACTTACGGAGCGGTGTTTTCAGAGGTCTGTGTCTCAGTCAGTTAGGTGCTCGCACTCACATCTTTATTCAGAATAGGCCAGACTGCTTCAGTTGGAAGGGACCTACACCCATCACCTAGTCCTGCTGCCAGACCCATTCGGGGCTGACCGAGGTAAAGCATGTTATTAAGGGCACTGGCCAAATGCCTCTTACACACTGACAGGCTTGGGTCATCGACCACCTCTCTAGGGAGGCTGTGAAGTTCCAGTAGAACACCCTGCTGTGAGCAGTATGGGAAATCAGCCTCAGTGACCACGACCAGAGTTGTTTTGACTGGGAAATCCTCTCTTCTGCCTTCAAGAAGCTTTTGAATTCCCTGCACCCGCTGCAGCCTGAACCACCACTGTGGGTCCTTCCATGCCCTGAAGTTAACCCTTCCCTTCCTGGTGGCACTACAGCTGTTCCCTTCCCAGCTAGTAGTTCCTACTGAGACCTAGTGAACGTGCCATTTCCTAAGGCAGCCTGTGTATGCCATAAGGGCTTGAAAGGAGCAGAGGAAGGAACCCGAGGTTTTCAGTGTGCTTCATGGTCACCCACTCAAGAGACCTTCTCAGCTTCCCCTTGGGTGAAAGTGAACCCTGTAGTCAGCCAGTATTTCTTTGCACAGTGCACTGTCAGATGCATGTAACAGAGACAGTCTTCACCCAAAACATACTTGCTGGTAAAATAGCTGAGAAATCATATTATCATCAGTAAGCTTTTATTTTTTTTAATACCTGAACTTGTACATAAATGTCTAGTTTCTGTGCTGAATCAACTTCACCAAATTTATTTAGTAATTGAATAGATTTCTATAAGAGCATTATCTGCCCAACTAAGCTTAAAATGCTAATCATCATCTTCCTAATTCAAAAATTAAAATACATCTTGGCTTCTGAATGCTTTTTCAGCTATCTTTCACTTTTGCTGCCAAAGGAATTAGTTTTGGAAGCAACCTGTTTAAAGACACAGCCTCAGAGGAATGAAAAGCTGAATTGATGCCCTGTTCTTTACTGAACCTTTATGTTGCTGATCAAGGTTAGCTACAAGGACAGGAGCTTCTAGCCCATAATTTCATTAGCAGACTGTACGTGCAGTAGTGGGTGCATTCATTCACTTTTCCTAAGGTTCTGGAGTTTGTGTTCAGCACTGAGACCGATTATTGAACTGTGGTTCGAGCACCGCCCAGTAAGAGACGAGGCCAAATTAAAAGCAGGGATGGTGCAGTTTCAGTACTAAGAACCTTTGCAATTGCAGGGGACTAGAAGGCTGCGACAGCTAAATGAGTGAGTTAGGAAAGGTTTTATTGCCAAAGTGGGCAGCAAGTATTACTAAGAACTATAAGAAGACATTAACTTGTGAATACAGAAAGAAAAAATACCCCAAATTTAAATATGTTTATATTCTTATTATTATATTTATATTGTTTATATGTGTGTAGCTCTGAAATGTTAGTCATGCCTATTTTTTCCAACTACCCCGATTTATTGTACAGTTCTTTGCTGGAGTCATAGTGAGCCCTGCCACATCAGTTGTCTTTCAGACATGGAAACGCAAGCCTGTCTGCACCAGGAAAGGCAAAGGTCCCTGCATGTTTGGCCAGGGAGGTGCAGCAGAAGCCGGGAAAGCTGTGGCAGGAAGCACCAACCCTGGCACCATGTTGATCGTGGGCGGCTCCAGAGCAGCAAGAAGCTCCCCAGCACCATCTGCACATCTGTGTGAGCTGATACTCCCCTGGTAGGGTCAGCAACCAACGCTTATCCCCTGTGCTCAGCAGGAGGGGGGACATGGATGCTAACCCCCTTTTTGCCCCCCCTTTCCCTGCTGCCGAGGCTGGGCTGGCAGAGGTGAATGCCTGTGTCACTCAGCCTCTTGGGCTTGAAATTAATTTTGCTTTCAGACTTTGCTCCTGCTCCCACATTGCTTTTTCTTGTTTATTTCTTCTCATTCTACTTTTCTTTGCATTTCTTTTTTGGAAATACTGGTTTAATGGAGTCTGTGCCTAGAACAGGCCTGATCTGCAGCTCTAAGTAAGCAGAGAGCATGATGCTTCGTCCAGTCCTTCTGCACGAGGGAGTCGGCAACAGGCACATTCAAACGCTGCACGTTGCGCTTTGTTGTATGAGAAGCCACAGGGAATATTTTATTTGCACTACTAAAAACCCTAGGAGACGAAGGATTTAGCAAGGCCTGTAGTGACAGGACAAGGGGTAACAGTTTTAAACTGAAAGAAGGTAGATTCAGACTAGGTATAAGGAAGTAATTTTTTACAATGGGGGTGGTGGGGCATGGGAACAGGTTGCCCAGAGCGGTGGCGGAAGACCCAACCCCGGGAACATTCAAGGGCAGGCTGGACAGGGCTCTGAGCAACCTGGTCTAGTTGTCCCTGCTCACTGCAGGGGGGTTGGACTGGATGACCTTTAAATGTCCCCTCCAACCCAAACTAACTATTCTTTGATTGTATTGTATTGTATGAGCATTACCCGGGGGCAGATGGTGAAGAGATAATGAAGTGTCTGCTAATTCTGATGGCACAATCTGAAAATCCCACTTTCTCAGAGTTCTTGATATCAAATATCGTTTTCTATGTGTAACATATACTATCTGTATTTATTTTAATGATTTTTAATTTCATTTGAAGGGCTGCTCCTCTTAATCGAGTTGTGAGTATTTAAAATGCTGTAGATGAGATGCTGAAGTCCTAAGTCAGACAAACAGTAAGGAGTGTACCATTACAAGGACTCACAACAGTTAATTTTATCCCAAGACATGAGGTCCTGTGGGCAATGTTTCTCACTTTTTAAAAAAATGGGAGGCTCCCCCATTAGCTTTTCAGGAATGTCCATGTTATGTAGTAACGTCATGTCCAGCTATTAACACTAGGGCCAAGCTCTGAATGTCCCTCCCTGTTACTTGTTTGTGCACTCATGCTTTTGAGGACATCTGTGAATTAAAAATAAATTTAACATTTTGCAGAACAGATTTAGGTGTTGCAGAGTCCACACTGAGCAGCACTGCTGGGACCAGTGCCTACCTTGAGATCACTTCTGGAGGAGTCTGTCCTTCTCGAGTGACCAAAGAGGCTGCTGGAGCCCCGAGATTTAAGTTGGACTTTGAAATACTGACCTGGCCACACAACGGAAACACTTGTTTTAAACCTCTTGAATAGCAGCAAAATGAAGCATGTGGCAAATGGGATGATGGGATGCAGTTCTCCAGAGAGATGTTCAATTGCCTTGATGACATAAAGACCCCAACTCACCCCTCGGCTGCCTTGTGCCCTGCACATCATCTGATTTGGGCCACAAATAACTGCAGCAGGCGCCTTCGCTTTCCAGCCTGGGGCGAGGGCCACAGCAGCTGCTCTTTGGGCCCTGGCTGAGGTGAACACGATGAGCTGTAAGAACGCGTTCAGAAACTGCTCCGTGACAGAGAGCTACCATCAGAATGGTTGAACAGGGATCAGGTATTTGGAAGTGCTGGATACAGTTGAAACACAACAGGTTACTGTCGAGCCACAGTACCGCCTCTGCTCCAACTGCCCCCGGGGTGTTTAAATGACCATAAAGAAGGGGGAAATTTTCAGTCAGGAGCAATTCAGTCTCCCAGACATCATCAGAATGAGCAAGCAAATGCATTTGTGGCCATGAACATTTACATATTTGATTACACATGCAAATTAAATACTTAGACATATAAAGGCCTAATTTGCTGTGCTGGATAACCACATATAAATATAAACCGGATCTAGAATTTGAAAATCTGGCCGTAATTTGACAATTAGTCATTTACGTACTCTACATTTGACGGATGTTCCCTAAATCTTACAGCCACGTTGTATTCAGTGAACATTTATGTGGGAAAATAATCAAAGGAAGAAGTATCGACCGGAAGGGTTATAGAGCTTCTCACCCACTAGTTTCACAATAGACAGCGTCAGTGTCTACAGGAACTTGAAGATGCATCAGAAACTCATGCAGAGCACACCACGAATTCAGTAGAAATCGTACAGCAATGGATGCCGATGCTCTGACACCTTTTTTGTAAACCACTGCTCCTGTTCTTTACCAGGCTTCCTTGCCTCCGTCAGGTATATGATGGGGACAATTTTCACAGAGGTAAACACGTCTCTTATTTTCTCTAGCAAGATTTATTTTCTATGAGGTTGTTTTGCTACAATCACAGTAGACCAAATCAGCTTTTATCTAGAGGCCACTACTTTATTCTTTATTGCCTGACTGTTTTGCTTGCAGTTCCTCTCCGTAACCCATTCACAGATAAGGACAGTAACATACAGAGGGAGCTCAGTCCCAGCTTAATGCCCGGCTCCAAACTCCACTGTACCGCTGTTCCTCACCCACCAGAGCATTTGCCAGTCAAATGCTGAAGGTACTCAGCTGCGCTACAGAGGTGGGTTAAAAGGCTTTTGCTAAACATGGATTAAAAGGTGAATTACCTCTGCTACGTGTACCTGAAGATTAGGGTAATTCCTCATGGCATACAACTGACATCTGCTAAACCCAGAGAGTCCCAGGTGCTGCTGCGGGGAACACACGCTCCCTGCTCACCACAGGAGCCCTCGGGACAAGCCGGAGGCGGAAAGCTTGCCTTCCTTCCCTTGCTGCTTAAATCCTCGTGTGGAGGGTGGCTCTCTAGCAGGGAGGGAAGGAAGGAGGGTGAAATGGGGAGAATGGAAGCCAACTATTAGGGTAGAACCAGGCAGGGGTGAAAAGAGGGACACAGAAAAGTTTAACAGTTGGAAATGGGTTGGCTTTGCTAATCTCTTCGGATTACTCCGCATATGCGGGCTGCAGTCCTCAGCAGTTTTGAGAGAGTAATAAAAATGGGTGGAAATAAGATGAAAACAATGGCAATACAGAGTGGCAATGACAGGTACCTCCAAGGCTGAAAAAATGACTTGCAATGGAAATACCCCCCTCTGCCATGCTGCCGTCAGAGGTACCGAGGAGGCGTTGCTGAGGTGGTTAAAAGTACACGCTGGGCTACCAGAACTGCGCTGCCCGTGCCTCACCTCGGACACCTTTCATGTTGGCTGCCTTGCCCTGAACGGCACAAATTGGCTTGCAGCCAGGAGCTCTCACCCCGTACAGTTTACATCACTAAGTGCTACGCAGCTGGGAAAGGGAGGGGTTGACCGCTGGGACATCAGGATTAGCAGGAGTGAAGCACAGGAAGTTTTACTCAAAGGAATTCTGCACCAACGAGGTTTTTTTTTTTTTTATGGCTAGTACTTGTGGTTTTGATAGGTAAAGATATAATTCCTGATTTTGCGTGAGGAAATAAACATAAGGTTTGTCATCCGACATTGCCAGAAACGTTACAGGCTAAAAGAACTTGACATGGAATGTTGACCAAACGCTCCAGAATACCTAAGAGTCCCACTGGTTACAGCGAGTACCCAATGATGTTGTCATCCAGACTGCTTCCCATGCTGTCAAAATACCTCTTAAATCTTGCTGACCATGGAATTCTTGTTTTTGGTTGCCACCTGTTTATGTTTACATAAGCAGGGAACTTATTTCCTGGCGCTAACAGACTCGGCTCCTCGAACGTTCACTAGCTGGCTGGGAGCTATATGTAAACATTTCTATACCGCTAACACCTCCCACTTCCAGAGGCATCACTAAATACTGGAATACCTAATTAGCAATTATAAACCTGCTAGTCTCTACAGTTGTGTTCACACAGGCTTTCTTCAGCCCGGCCAGGTTAATCTCCCTGTGCTACCTCTACAGTTGGGAGGAAACTTCTCTAGCACAATTCAGGGCAGAAAGCCGAATTTTAAGTGCTCTGAATGATTCCGTAGAGCAGACCTGGCTATGGAGGGTCCCAAGAGAAAGCTTCCCTAGCCTGCAGTGTCCCAGCATTATACCCCATGAATTCTTTTCTATTTAAGAAAATAAATTCTAATAAATCAAAACAAATAGCAGTCATGCAAAGGAGAAAAACAAACAAAAGGAGAAATTTGCTGATCTCATGCTTCCCTGCAGAGAAAATGAGGAAAGGGTGGAGAATGGCCCAGACGCTGTCTGATTATCCTGTGAGATAGGATGGGAACAATGAGGTGGCCGGAGTGAGCCTGAACAAAGCACTTTCGTTTTGGCACTTCAACAAACGTTGGCAGCATTTGCGCTTTTTTAATGTCAACATTATGTGCCCAACTTCAAGGTAAGCTTTCCAAGTCACTCAAGTTAATTGATACCTCAGGGATGCAGAATTGGAACGTTACGTCCTTGAAGCTACTTAAAAATATTGCAGAAACTGTACGCTGCCTTCGGAGGAGGGACTAGAAAAGTGCAAATGCATTACAAAAGCGATGGCCAGAGATGGGGAGTTCACTGCAGCCATTTACTTTGATGTGTGACTGATTGACTGAAAAACTGTGAGATGATATCTTCTGCTCTAGTTTTGATGATTAAATACTGTCCAGCTTCCCAAATGGGATCTCCTCTCACCTCATCTGGCCCTGTCCTTTAGCTGACTGTACATATGTTTTTATACAAAAGAAGCAAGTGCTTCTTGCTCGGCACTTAGAGCTGTCTGCTGCAACGTAGGCTCCAGGCTTCACCACCGAGGGGCTTGGATTTGGTGCAAGAGCTTGTTCGTGCAGAGACAGGCTCCGCAAAGAAACGTTACGCACCCGTAGCTGTCACTCGTGGGATGTATCGCCCGTACACCTGCTCGGGCTGTAGATGAACGTTATCTGTGACACACGTACCACAGGCTCGCGGGCCACGTCCTCCTCGACCGTTCCTCGCGCTGGTGGGCACACTCAGACCTGCCCTTCTCACGGCTGGCGATGCCCAAGCCCTCGGCTGCCTCAACCAGGACAGGAGGAGGAGGGTGGCAGTCACCGCAGGAGACTCGGTGAGGGAGGAGGGTGGCGAGCGGAGGCGCAGGCAGGCACCACAGGAGAGATGCAGATATGTAAATACAGCATCGGGAGACATGTCCTGGGGCAGCCGGCCTGGCCTCCAGCTGCTGCTCCAGAACCGCACAGGTCTCCTCTAGATCGTGTGTCACAGCTGTCAGCCTGGTGCAGATCCTCTTGGGAATACCTGGGAGTGTCACATGGGATGAGATGTGCCGTTCAATCACGCAAACCAAGCCCTGAGGCTCAAAGAATGGGTTTACTAACCAGTATTTTTTTTTTTATCCTATATCAACTGTCGAAACTGTCTGGTGTCAAACCAGATGTTGCTTGTGTTCTGGTGGAAAGTGCCTTGAGAGAGAGAGGAATTCTACTCTGAGACTCCAGGTCCTACAAGAATCTGGAGAGGCTCATCCGAGCTGCCATAACCCCGAGTCTGCCCCAGGAACGACAGCTCTCGTCCGCACAAACTTGAAAAAGGTACGGTCTGTGCCGCGTTGCTGCCGGGGCGTCGCTGCAGTTCATCTAATCCAATGAGGGCAAGACGTCTCCTGCTACAGTCGGGTAGGGGATCCCTGTAAGGCTTGTCCTAACTGTATGTTTATAATGACGCTCCTGCTGTGCACAACCGTCACTGGGTGTAACCGTAAATAAGGATCGCTTTCATGTTGGAGTTCAAAATGACGAGGTTTCTCCATCGCTTGTGCGGTGGCTGAGCACGGAGACAGAGAGGGATGACAGCTGCCACGGACAGCCAAGGGCCTGGTGTTCTTGGGAGGGTGGCTCCAGCTGAAGTATTTTCTCTCTCACTGCTATGCCACTTTCACTGTGTAATTCACTCTGGCAAATCAAAGCTGATGTCATTGCAGTCAGATCTTCAGTGCCCGAAACCTGGAGCACTCTCCGTCTCAACACCAGTTCCGAGGTTTTAACATCAGTTATTTTTCTCACGTGAGCAATGCCGCTGCATTCCTTCCACTGAAAGAGGAAATGTAGCAGAGGTGAGGAACTAAGCCAGCACTATAAAGGGAAATCTTGTCACGCCTTCGATGGAAGCTCAGATCCTGGCTCCCATTTATACCTCGTCCAGTCCAGTTCTTTACACAAGCTGTATGTTCTGCACAGATCAGTCACAACACTAAGAAGTGGAAACAGGGTGACAGTTGCCTGTTTGGTTCGTTTGTAACGACGCAACTGGATGTAGCAACCTCCATGGCTCAGAGGGAAGAACGTAGCCTGCTGGGGAGGCACATCTGGAACCACCCCTGGAAGCCAGCCGGCATGCACACCCCTTGAAGGTAACCAGGGTTCCTTGGTCTCTGGAAGCAGAGATGCTCCAACACTATTGGCTTGATTTGATGTGAAAGCCAAGCTCTGGAGTTCACAGGGAGCTGTAACCTAGAACGGCTTGTCCCTCCTTAGAATCATAGAATGGTTTGGGATGGAAGGGACCTTAAAGCCCACCTAGTTCCAACCCCGCTGCCATGGGCAGAGACACCTTCCACTAGACCAGGTTGCTCAAAGCCTCATCCAGCCTGGCCTTGAACACTTCCAGGGATGGGGCATCCACAGCTTCTCTGGGTAACCTGTTCCAGTGCCTCACCATCCTCTCAGGGAAGAACTTCTTCCTGATATCCAATCTAAACCTCCCCACTTCCAATTTAAACCCATTACCCCTTGTCCTGTCACTACAGGCCCTTGTAAAAAGTCCCCCTTCAGATTCCTTGTAGCCCCTTCAGGTACTAGAAGGTGCTATAAGGTCTCCCCGGAGCCTTCTCTTCTCCAGGCTGAACAAGCCCAACTCTCTCAGCCTGTCCCCATAGGAGAGGTGCTCCAGCCCTCTGATCATCTTCGTGGCCTCCTCTGGACTCACTCCAACTGGTCTATATCCTTATTTTAGGATCTCGTTAAGAAGCAGCATGCACCTATCAGGAAAGCGATCAGCAGGAGGGAAATGGCAAAGTTGTGCCAAGGCATCACCAGTTAAAATGGGTGAGGGCAGGCGGGTGAGAAGGCCTGGCTTGGCCAGAGCAGCTGCTCTGAGAGACACCGAGTCAGGCCGAGAAGCAGAGCCAGAAGAGGAGCAAGTTTAAGATTTCATGGCAAATCTGTACAGGGAACAGTCTCTGTGGGGCTGGCTCTGGATGCCACCTCCGAGAAGCTGTAACTAGACTTCCAATAACACATGCTGCTGCCTTCTTTGGTTGTTAACTTCGTTCTGTTCTTCAAGGCTACAGTTCTAAGCCACTATTGCTTTACCGTGAAGCTTGACTAAAGCTGACCATGAGCAATCCGACACACACTATGCATGCTATTCCGGAGGGGAACAAATGGATTACTCAAGAGCACACTGGGAAACTCTTGGAGTCTTAGTGCTGAACATGCCGTGGGCTTTTCAGGAACCTGAGGGCAGTCTGCCTGCTGGCAAACCAGGCAGAGGAGCAACTCGTGGGAGCAGGATTAGTCCGTATCTCTCCAGGATGCAGTGAGAAAATGGGAATGTTATCCGTGACTCAAGGCATGGGAAGTTTCTCTCGTGTTATCTGTACCTGTGGTTACCTGCTGCCCCTCTCTGCACCGTGTCTCTGGTGCTGAAGGTGCCTGGTGTCTCCAGGAAGCGTCTCCAGGATGGCGACGGTTTGCTGAGCAGGTACCTGCAAGCAGAACATACCCACAGGGCACGGTAGTGACAGGTCACTGCTGGGAGGGACACCAGATTCTCGGCACATTACTGGTTTTCTGTGCAGTGGCACCTGACCTGGGAAGGATCTGTAAACTCTGTAGCTTTGTCCTGTGTTAAAGGTTTTTAACCAACCGCCTTCCTTGTTGCGAGCCACTGTGGGTCAACACCTGCTTTTCTAGTTTTGGGTCTTGCACTTCCAAAGGGATTTATGGGGGTTTCGATACTTTATTACAATTTTGCATTAAGAGGGGTTTGCTTTTTTTGCAGGCACATTTACAACACACACACTACCTGGAAAATTAAAGCTTAATAAGAACCAAGTATCTCAGGAATAGAAACCGTATCAGGACATCCCCGGAAGTACCATCCCCCAGAAGCAAGGAAAGTCAAGAGCAGCTTTGTGCCAGAGCGTTAGCAGACAAATGACATCTGCCCCTCTCAGCTGGTTTGGCTGCCTCACTACAGCTTTCATGAAACAACCTTTCAAGAAGGGAAGCTATCGGAAGACACATCAACTAGGCAAGCGTCACTGACAGCTACAGGCTGATGTACGCTGGCAACGCACTGAAAACCACAAGTGAAAGGGTGGGAAGGTACAGCCTTCAGTGGAAAGGATTCTATCTGTATCAGTGCCACTGGTTTATAACCCCAGACCTGATGAGACGCAGCGTTGATGGAAGAGGATTGTTGTAAATGCCTCGCATCTCTCAAACCTGACTTCTACCCATCCCCAAAACTACTGGTTATGGTGCTGACAGCTCTGCCAGCCAACCAAGCTGTAGCCTGTAGCTGCTTTTACAGCAGGGGCATAACAAAAGGAGATCACAGAATCAGAGAATGTTTTGGGTTGGAAGGGACCTTGAAGACCATCTAGTTCCAACCCCCCTGCCATGGGCAGGGACACCCTCCACTAGACCAGGTTGCTCAAAGCCACATCCAGCCTGGCCTTGAACACTCCAGGGATGGGGCATCCACAGCTTCTCTGGGCAACCTGTTCCAGTGCTTCACCAGAGATGAGGATTTAAAACCAAACACCTAAGGCACAAAGTTTGGGTCTGGCTGCATGGTACTGAAATGCGTTTATTCATTTTTATTGCCCAGTACTGTGATCAGTGGAGGCCCGCTGGTGCTCAATAGGCGTGAACACACAGGGCTGAATTGCTTAAACACTTGACACTGGGAAAACGGAAATCCCAGTGGAACCTAGAGAAAAAGAATGTCTTTTTACCACTGTTAAGTCTCTGCATCCTGTCAGAGGAAAACTGATAAACAGCGTGGAAGTTCTGCAGCATTAACAGTGCTCCTTAGCTGCCGACAGCCCAGGCTCAACCACGGCAAGGTCAGCAAGGACATCCTACACCCCTGTGCAATCCCGGCTCTAGAGGGAAGGTAAACATGGTTCGCACTTACAGTAGGTTTGATGAGGATCTGCCTCCTAAAAAGTGGATATAACCAGCCTCCAGCGAGACTGGAGACTTTGCCTGTCACCAGGAGCAGGAAGCCAGGGATCAGCAGTATGTGAGTGGGATGGATAACTTCTGTACGCAAGTGTTTGAGAATGCTTATGCTACGAAACAAAACAAATGTAAAACGGGTTTTAAACCACCTACATTGTGCTTCGGTAGTTTCATCAAAGCCCTGCTTTTAGGATTTTATCTTCTTCTCAGCTTGCCCATGACTACCCCTTCCTAAACAGCAGTTCCAGCCAATGCTAGATTCAGGCTGGCACACAATTTACAAACTGGAATGGAAGTTGCTCCCGATATCCCTGATGACGACAGTAAGTCGAGCTCTGACAGAGGAGCTCTCCACACTGGGAAAGCTCTTTCAACGTCTTCAGGGTGCAATTCCTTCAGGAGATGTATTACAACAGGACAAGAGGAGTTCTAACAGCATTAGGGACGTGGGTGGTTTTGTTGTTGCCTGCGTATGATGATGATGCACACGGGGGGGCGGCACATCCCCCTAACCCACCGCGGGGAAGGAGGAACAGTTAATGCTAAAATACAGCCTTTCACTAATCTCTGCTGAAAAAGTAGCCCCCGTCGATCTGCAGCAAGGTTTCTAGCACTGCTCCAAAACAACCTCACCCAGCATTTATTTTTTGTTTTATACTGCCACCTACCGTGAGCTACGGGATGGTTACGCACTCACTCGCCTTACCCCGACCGCTGCTACCAGCTCGGCAGCCAGAGCACAACCTCCCCAGACCGGCACCAGGCAGGTTCCCCGCGAGAAGGAGTCTTTCCTACCCTTCCCAGGGACCCTCCCGAACAGCTCTTCTCCCGGCCCCAACCCCACCAACAGGCTAACACGTCGCGCTGCTCTACTTCCGCGCCGCCGGTGTACTTCCGGCACTGGGGCTATTAATTAATTTACAGAATAGAACTGCGTGACCTGGATCGGCACTAACGGGCCTGGCTCACTAATTGCTTAGGACGTTTTTATCCCAGAGCTTTGTTCTTGCAGATTACTGAAGCTTACCGCTCACTTCAACGCCAGTAGTTGCTCCGCAGCTCAGAGCCGTCTACACGGAACAAACAGCAGGCTTGTTGCCCTTTCTTCCCCTCTTCCGACACGGATCAACAGTCAGGGCTCCTTCACCCAGTCCTGGCTCACTCCTGCTACTGGTGAAGAGATTACTTCCTGTAAATTACTTCCTTAATAGCCAGACTAACCTTCACTTTCTTCCCCCTGGGGATTTTTATTTTTCCAAGAAGTAAATACGGAAAGTCAGTGCTCCCCACCTGACCACCCTCTCTAATAAAAGGAATACAATCGTTGACCCTATTCAAGTGCCAGTGAGCCCAGCACGCTCGCTCCCCGAGACACACCCAGGGAAAAACTTCAGGCTAACCCCCCCTGAACAACAGCAGGCAGACAAGCAGAAAAGGTTAATGGGAAACACCCTGCGGAAATGCAGCCAGCAGCATCCAAGTGCTCAATTTCAACATGCACCGTTTTCATCAGCCTCAGCTCACTTCTAAGCGGAGGGCACACCTGTCTGCAGCCTGAGGGGAGCTCGCACAGCCCGCTTCCATCGCGTTCTGTCACAGATGTGGAATCTTCCCTCCATGGCAATCCAACTTTCCTATGCTTAGAAACGTCTTTGACGTGTATTTTTATGTTCTTCTCAGCAGTGCAGTGAAGAACCACCGAGATGGCAGCCCTTAACCTTCATTTCACAGAATCACAGAATGGTTTGGGTTGGAAGGGACCTTGAAGATCATCTAGTTCCACCCCCCCTGCCATGGGCAGGGACCCCTTCCACTAGACCAGGTTGCTCAAAGCCTCATCCAGCCTGGCCTTGAACACTTCCAGGGATGGGACATCCACAGCTTCTCTAGGCAACCTGTTCCAGTGCCTCACCACCCTCTCCGGGAAGAACTTCCTCCTGATATCGCATCTAAACCTCCCCACTTTCAATTTAAACCCGTTACCCCTTGTCCTGTCACTACAGACCCTTGTAAAAAGTCCCCCCCAGCTTCCTTGTAGCCCTTCAGGTACTGGAAGGCTGCAGTAAGGTCACTAGGTGAGAGCAGTTATCTGGAACTCCTTCACCTCACACTTCCTTCAAGGCCTCTCCAGCGTGACTTTCCTTCCTTCCTTCTGCTGTGTTGACACACTGAACAGCAGCAACTGTTCCTCCTGTTTCCCAGGGAGGAGCTGGGAAGGGAAGATGGATCTCTTTCCAGTGCAACAGAAGGGCTGTAAAGGAAACTAGAGGAGCAGTAAATAATCCCATTTTTAAACAGAGATGGCAAGGCTTAGGTTTCAGGTCTTAATTTGGGCCCTACAACCACTGAGGAAGCCTAGTAATGACAGCCTGGGACTAGTGACCTCCTCCCACACTCCCCGATTATCAGCAGGGAACGGGTTTTTTGTTTAAAACCAAGCTAAAATTAAGTGTATCTGTCACTCTCTTCTCCCATAACTCTTCCGGGACAACAAAGAACTTCCTCCGACCCTTCCGTAACGATTACGCAGGCACTGGACCTGCGGCGCTCTGTAACAAGGTCACAGCAGATGCGTACGCTTACCTTCAGTGAACATCGTGCGAGAAAAACTACGCCAGTCCTCCTGGTCTATGTCCTCTGGAGTGAGGCAGGCCACTGCCAGCCACCTGGCGTTTGTCCCTTGCTGCTTGACAGCTGATACCGAACTTTCCAAGCAGCTCCACGGA